>NC_133618.1:322088519-322161019 GCF_048593235.1 Sminthopsis crassicaudata
TGGGGCAGAATGAAGTGATTTGACCAGGGTAACACAGCTAGAGAGTGTCAGATTTGAACTCAGGGAGTGAATTGTCCAGATTTTAGATCCAGCTCTGTGCACTACAGAGTCACCTAGCTGCCCCATTCACTCTACAAAAGAATCATTTTGACATATTTATTGCTCCTCACACAGGGCATGCTGAGTCTCTCTGCCTTTATATCAGCTATTTTTCATTCTGGAATACTCTCCCTTCTTTTCTGACTGTAAAAATCAGATCAAATATTACCTCCTTTAGGAAACCTTTCCCTACACCTACTTGTGCTTTTTCCTCTAAAGCTATTTTTCAGCTTCTCTTTTTTCTTTTTTTTTTTCAGTATGTTATTAACTTATATATGTTGTTTTCCTCCTTAGAATGTAAGTTCTTTGAAAGCAGAGATGTTTAGACTTTTTTCTTCGAACAATCCCTGGCCCCTAATAAGTACATTATTTGGTGACAATTTTGTTGATTCATCAATCAATATTTATTAAGTGATTACTCCTAAATTCTTAAGCTGGGAATACAAAAAGGGACAAAAAGTTCCTGCCCTCAAGGAGTTTACATTCCAATGGATCGTAGACATACATACAACATAGAAACAACAGAGACAACATAGAAACAAATAAATACAAAGCAAGCTATATATATTTTACTTATAAATAAAAAAAAATAGAAAATAAAAGAGGGAAAGTACTGGAATTAAAAGAGATTGGGGAAGTCTTCCTGTAGAAGTTGGGCTTTGAAAGAAGCCAGGGAGGTCAGCAGCAGAGCAGAGGAATAGCACTCCAGTTGTAGGCAGCAGCCAGAGAATATATTTGGAATCAAGAAAGATGGAGTATCTCGTTGAAGAGAGAGCTAAAAGGCCAGTGTCCCTAAATCAAAAGAGCAAATACATTGTCACAGAGTACATGTAGGGGCTTTTGTAAGATGTGAGAAGGGCATTTTATTTGGTCATAAATACCATTTTTTTCCAGTGAAGGGATGCTTTTGAAGAACTTTATTGTGAACCCCATATTAGAAGATATCTTGCATTTTTCCATCTAAAAGATATGTAAGAGGACAGCTTTGCAACAAAAACATAATTTTCTTATTAAATAATTGGTCATTTGTGTAACAAATCTCTGAACAATGATCAGTGGTGATGATGAGAATCATACCTCTAATAATCCTAAGAATTCATTAAATTTCCTTGCCTTAAGTGAAATAGAGTGACCTCTAAGTCTTATGTCAGACACTGATAGTCAGAAGTACTGCTCACTTCTTTTTAGAGCATATCTTGTATGCTTCAAGGCAGAAGCATATTCTATCTACATAAAAATATCTGCTAGCTAGCTAGTGGACATCAGATTTCTTTCTGTTTCTTGAATGGAGCTATTTATAAACCCAGATATAATTAGGTTACAGGGTAAGAGAGGTATTCATTAGTTTCCTGAAGTACTTATGAATGATCCTATTTTGGTTGCTAGAATCTGTGTTTTATTGGGCATCAGGAATATGCAAAGGTTGAGAATACAGTCAACATCACTCTATTAACCTAACTCAAGAAATATTTACAAAGCACTCACTATGTGTTTAAATTGGGAATACAAGATCACACTCACACAAAGTCTCTACCACCAAGAATCTTATATTCTCCCGGAACATCACTGTAGAAATTATTCTGGAAATCACTACAGCATCAATTATGGCAACTTAAAACATTCTATCTATATCAGAATTGAAAGCAATCCAGAGAGAAATGGAAGGTTGTATAGTGGGGCTGACTATAACTTGGTTTCCCCATTTTTGTCAACTGTTATTTTCAAATAAGAAGTGGAACAAAATAATCAAGGATGCATATGGCTAGAAAAATAGGGGATGTGCACTTTGGTTATATACAAAGAGTGTGGATACCAATGGAGGTACTCCCAATGACACACTGGTGACAAGTATCTATGAGACATTAAAAGAAGCAGAGACAAGTCTCCAGTGCGATGGGAAGAGCCATGATGGAGGATGAACAGATGGATGTAAACCAGAATACCCTTGGGTGAGTATGCCTGTGAAGAAGGTACACCCTTGGGTGTAATCTCAGATCTTTGCTGTTATTGTGGGCTGAAATTAATAAGATAACATTTAATAGAAACAAGAATAAAATCCTCCACATATTAAAAGTGATCAGTTGCTAGGATACAGAAAGCTCAGAGAGCTAGATGGTAGAGTTTTGAGAGGTGTGGACCTAGAATCAGGAAAACCTGAGTTCAAATCTTCTCTCAAGCACTTTTCTAGTTGTATGACCCTAGGCTTTATATTTAGTTTTGTATTTTCATTTTTTCATCTACAAAATGGAGATAATAACATCTGTTTTACAGTTGTTGAAATTAAATAAGATGATAATTATAAAGTGTTTTGCAAATGTTAAAGTGCTAAACAAATGTCAGCTATCATCATCTTCAGTTCATATGAAAAATTTTGAGGGATTTAGTCAACATGGGGCAAAGCAGCCACAAATGTTAGGGGGATTTACTTGTTGTTGTTTAGATGTGCCTGACTCTTTGTGGTCTCATGTGGGGTTTTCTTGGGAAAGATACTGGAGTGGTTTGCCATTTCCTTCTCTAGATCATTTTACAGATAAATAAGCTTAGGCAAACAAAGTTAAGTGATTTATTCAGGGTCATACTACTAGACAATGTCTAAAACTGGATTTGAACTCATGAAGATGAGCTTCACTGATTCTAAGCCCAGTGCTCTATCAACTTCCATGCTTAGTTGCCCTTTGAAAAATATTAGGCTGCATGAATTAAAATGTTATGTGAAGAACAAGAAAAATGATAGTGTTTTTTATGTTTTGTCAGATTACATATAGAATATCATGTCCAGTTGTGTACATCTCATTTTAGGAGGAATATTGATAACATAGATCACATTCAAAGGAGGATAACAATGATGAGAGAATAATGCTAGTAACAGTTTGCCAACCCCTGTTATAGACCAATATCCTTAATGAATTTGATGCAAAAAACAAAAAAACAAAAAAAAAACGAGTAAAATATCAGCAAAGATATTATAGAAACATATTGGAAAACATCATGTACTAGGAACAGGCTGAATTTATAGGAATGAAGGTTTTATTCAACATTAATACAATTAGAAACACAATAGACAATGTCTATTATTAACAAATTAATAAAGCTATGTGATTATATTAATCAATACAGAAAAAGTTTTTGACAAAATTCCACCATTTCCATTAAAAACAATGAAAACTCTAGAATCAGTGAACTTTTTTGTTAGTATATTAAACAGTAGCTATCCAAGAGGCAGCAATCTATGTAATAGAGAAATTTTTGATTATGAGTAAAACAAAGTTGCTCATTATATCATGATTTTGTGGTGGTCTCCATTATCACTATGATTTGATTTACTATTGTTTGAAATGCTAGCTTTTTCAATAAAACAAGATATGAAACTGAGGAAAGAGCCATTGGCAAAAAGTGAACAAAATCCTTCCTTTGGTAGATGATATGGTGGTCTACTGGGAGAATCCTAATCAATTCAATTCAGTAACTATGTATTGTACTGGGTTAAGTGCTAGGAATACAAATACAGGCCAAAAGAAAGGCATTCCTAGTCCTTAAGGAGTTTACATTCTAATGAAGAAAGAAAACACATAAAAGGAAACTGAAAAGTGGAAAGATGGGGAAAGTGCTCAAGTAAAAGAATGGTTATGAAAGAAATTCATAGAGTTAAGAGGGGAATGAGAGAAATGAAATGAATATGGCTGATCTGGGCACTTTATTTAAAGTGGAAATTCTTATAGGAACTAACCAATCAGAGGAAGGGACCATGGAAAGATCTTCCAGGCTAGGAAAGCTGCTGGGAAGAATATCTTCCAGAATAAGAAAGCTCCTGGACATAATAGAGAATGAAGTCTTGAGAGTCAGAAGGTTTATAGAGAAATGGAAGAGTGAAGGATAGAGATTCAACAAAATAATTAAAACACAACTTTTAACAAAGTGTCATGATTTAAAATAGACCCAAGTAACTCATCAATCTTTCTGTATATTACCAACAAAATTTAATAGGAAAAGATAAAAAGACAAATTCCAAACAAAATGATAGCAGAATGAGTACAATATTTGAGAAAATATAAAAAGCTTTTATGTGTCAAATACTGGGCTAAGGACTGGGGATATAATGAAAGCAAAAATAGTCCCTGTCCTTAAGGAGCTCACAATCTAATGGGAAGGGGGAACCAACAATATGCAAACAACTATGCATAAACAAGATATATATATATATATATATATATATATATATATGCACATATATGTAGGAGATAATCTCCGAGGGAACCCTTGAGAGAGACAAAGAAAGTCTATTTGCAGAAGGTGAGATTTGAATTAATAACTAAAGGAAGCCAGGAGGCACCATCAAGGGCAGAGAACAGACATCAACTAGTGAAAAGACATGGAATTAAGTGATGGAATCTCTTATTTGAAGAACATCAAGGAGGTTAGTATCATCATACTGTATGTGGAGGATAGTAAGTGCAAGAAGATTGGAAAGGTAAAAAGAAATCAGGTTAGACAAAATTTTAAAATTTGAACAAAATATTATTTTGATCCCAGAGGTAATAGAGAATCAATGGATATTATTGAAGAGTGGAATGATATAATCAGACCTGCCTTTTAGGAATACCACTTTAAAGGATGAGTGTACAATGGACTGAAATTGAGAGAAAATAGAAACAGGGAGTCTATTGCAATTGTCTAGGAGTGAAGTGATGAAGTCCACATCAAGATGGTGAAAATATCAGAAGACAGAAGGAAGCATTTTTGAGAGATATTATAAAAGTAGAATTAATAGCACTTGACAAATAATTATAGTGAAAGTTAAAATTATACCTAAGTTATGAGCCTATGTGACAGAAAGGATGATGGTATTGAAAGTAACAGGAAATTTAAGAAGAGGGAAGATGTGGGGGAAGGTGGGGAGATAATGAGTTAAGTTTTGGATATATTGAGTTAAAGATGTTTATGGAACATACAGTTTGAGATATCAGACAGACAGTTCTGAAGGTCAAGAAGAGAAGTTAAGGCTGGATAAATTATCTGAAAAATATCTACAGATAAATAATAGTTGAATCCATAAGGTTTGTTATTATCAAATGAAATAGTATAGTGAGAGGACCCAAGATACAATCTTGGGTGAACAACTAGATTAATGGACATGAACTGGATGAAAATCTAGCAAGGGAAATCAAACAGGAGAGGTCAGTTAGAAGAACCAGGAGACAGAAATGTTTTGAAAGTCTAGAAAGCAGAGGGAGGTATTCCTCTTTAGGGGAAGAGGGTAATTGATGTCAAAATTGTAAAGCAGTTAATGAGGAGAATTGTGAAAAGACCTTTACTTGTAGTAATTAGAAGACCATTGGTAACTTTGGAGAGAATGGTTCAATTTGAATGATGAAGTAAGTTTGTAGTGAATCAATCAGTATGATTTTGTAATTTTTTCCCACTTTCAATCAATAACATATGCTTAGGAACAAAAATATCAGATAGTGGGTATAATCCAAATCTGAGACTTGGCAGGGAAAGATCACTGACAAGATAAGGTGGCAAGTAATTCAAGAGAAGAACATAACACCAAGGGATCAAGATGGAGAAAGAAGAAGATGTAGCCAGTGCAGAGATGACAGTTAGGAAAAAATATTTGGTAGAGAGATTGGAAGTTATAGTGATTATGAAAACAGAGTTTAGAATAATGAAATATTGTATATGCTGTAAAAATGTATTGTGATGATTGTAATGGAATATTATTATATGTACTATAAAAATAACAAACAGGAGAATTTCAGAAAAGCCTGTAAAAACTTACATGAACTGATTCAAAGTGAACAGAACCAGGAGAACATTGTATGCAATAACAGCAATATTATTTAAAAAAAGAACTGTGAATAAATTATTTTCAGCAAACAACAGTCCAAGGCAATCCTAAAGGACTAATTATGAAGCATACTATCCAGTTCCAGAGAGATAATTAATATTGATTGAATATAGATCAAAGCATGCTATTTTTCACTCTTTTCTTCCTTTTATTTTAGTAGTCTTGTACAAATTTACTAATATGGAAATGTTCTGCATAATTGTATATGGTATAAACTATATCTGCTTGGGGAAGATGCTGGGGAGAGAGGGAAGAAAGAAGAGAAAAAATTTGGAACTTAAAACTTTAAATAAAAATGTTTTTAAAATTTTTTAAAGAATGAATAGGAATTTTAAAAATATATATTGGAATATTAAAAATACCAGAATTTAGGGTTTGGAAGGCAGAAAGAAATGTGGAATGAGAAAAGATGATCAAATAAATGAACTTTAGGTTTCATGAACATGGAAGTGGATTCTTTTTAGGTAATGGCAAGATCAGGGGGATGACCATCTCTGTGCATCCAAAGTAAAATTAAATACTACTAGATCATGGGAAATGAATAAACTAAATTAGTATATTTGTAGAACTATCATTATATATATTGAATTCCCCTAAGATGATAGAAGAAGTTACGAAGAATCAAAGACCGTCAACCACGCACTCTGAACTCTGAGGAAAGAAGGAGAGTGACCTGGAAGTTGGTAGGTAACAGATATCAAACTTTTGATTGGGTGGGAAATACGGATTGAACAAATTTTACAGAAGGAGAGATTATTGAGTGATGATGATAAAGAGGAAGTCTGGAAGTGACAATGGGAAACAAGAAATATTGTGGCTTCAGTACCATGACCAGTAAATTGAAGTCTCCCCCATGTAAAAGTACAGCCAGTATTGAAATGGGTACCTAAGGATGCTTTGTCATTAGGAAGCCATCAAGTCTCAGTGATTGGGAAAAGATTGAAAGATTGAGAAAGGAAAAGTTTATTTCTTTTTTAATTTCAGAAAGCATTGTGAAGTATAGGTAGATGTTGAGTGAGATTTCAATATGAGGTCAGAATGAGTGGGATGGAAAAAAGGGAATGGGTAGTAGAAGACTGGGAATGAGTAGGAATGTATAATACTGTCTGATAGTACAGGATCACTGGAATGAGGAGGTTGTGAATGTTTTGGGAATACATTAGATGGCAAATTGGAAAGAGTACCAGGGCTGAAGTCAGGAAAAGTCATTACCCTGTTTTAAATCCAGCCTCAGATCTTTACTAGCTATGTGACTCTGGGCATGTCACTTAAGCATGTTGCCTCAGTTTCATTTGTAAGATGAACTGGAAAATAAAATGGCAAACCACTAAATGTCTTTGCCAAGAAAACCCCAAATGAGGTCATGAAGAATTGGACAGGATTAAAATGATTGAATAACAATGATCTTCAATTAATGAGTTCAGTTAAGTTATCATTACTCTGAGGTTGCCAGGCAGTCTCTATAGAGATGGAGCAGGCTGAGGATGAGACAATAGTGCAGAGTGAGCAGTGAGCCTGGGCTCTCACCAAATGGAAATATCAGGCAAAGACTCACAAATTACACATGGAAAAATTACAAGGATACAATTACAAAACACTCTCTAAAGAAATAAAGACAAATAGAGAAAAATTAATTATGGTTGGACCATGATGACATTAATCTTATTCAGTGACATACTAATAAAACTACCAAATAATTATATTATAGAGAAAAAAAAGATAATTTATCTGGAAAAACATTACCTCAGAGAGATAATGGAGAAATAAATGAAATTTCAAATTATATAACAAATTAATGACCAAAATTATTTGATGCTGGTTAAAAAAATAGAAAAAGTTGTTCAACAGATTATATATTAAAGATAAAGAAATAATCATCAGTGCATAATTTTATAAAAACACAGAGATCCTACTTTTGGGTAAGGTATTCAACAAAAATTGTTGAGAAAACTGAAAAGCAGCATAGCATAAATTAAGTGTATGCACACATCTTCGGATTGACTCACTATGATTCTTTCCATAGTGTCTATTCTACACCTTTTTGTCTTTCTCCTCCAATATCTGTTGCCATTCCCTCTCCCCTGTTAAGGATCTGGCTGCATAAGTCACTGAAAAAATTGAGGTCATTTTCATCCTTTCCCTCTTCTGTTCTTCTCATTTCATTTAGGATTTTCTTCTATTTTCCTTTATTCAAAGTGTCAAAAGAATAAGTGGCCCTTCTCCTTGCCAAAATCCTATCCTTTCTTTAAATTCAACCATAATTTATTCAGCCATTCTCCAATCGATGGGCATCGATTCAGTTTCCAGTTTCTTGTCACTATGAAAAGGGTTGCAACAGACATTTTTGCACATATGGGTCCCATTCCCTCCTTTAAGATCTCTTTGGGAGATAAGCCCAGTAGAAACACTGCTGGGTCAAAGGGTATGCACAGTTTGATAACTTTTTTGGGCATACTGACAAATTGCTCTTCAGAATGGTTGGATTCATTCACAATTCCACCAACAATGTATTAGTGTCTCAGTTTTCCCACTTCCCCTCCAACATTCATCATTATCTTTTCCTGCCATTTTAGCCGATCTGAGAGGTGTGTAGTGTTTTTTTCAGAGTAGTCTTAGTTTGCATTTCTCTTATCAATAGTGATTTAGAGTACCTTTTCATATGGCTAGAAATAGTTTCAATTTCTTTATCTGAAAATTGTTCATATCCTTTGACCATTTATCAATTGGAGAATGGCTTGAATTCTTACAAATTTGAGTCAATTCTCTATATATTTTAGAAATGAAGCCATATGAATGTTATGGAATATTATTATTCTGTAAGAAGTGATTAGCAGGATGACTTCAGAGAGGCCTGGAGAGACTTATATGGACTGATGCTGAGTGAAATGAACAGAACCAGGAAATAATTGTACACAGCAACAATAAGATTATACAATGATCAATTCTGGTAGACATGATTCTTCTCAACAATGAGATGATTCAGATCAGTTCCAATGATATTGTGATGAAGAGAGCCATCTGCACCCAGAGAGAGGAGTGTGTGAACTGAGTGAGGTTCACAACATAGCATTTTCATTTTTTTTGTTGTTGTTGATTTGCATTTTATTTTCTTTCTCATTTTTTTCCTGTTTGAATTATATAAATACGTATGCATATATTGGATTTAGCATATATTTCTATCATGTTTAACATATATTGGATTACTTGCCATCTAGGGGAGGGGTTGAGGAAAGAAGAAGGAAAATTGGAACACAAGGTTTTTCAAGGATTAATGTTGAAAAAGTATCCATGCATATTTTTGAAAATAAAAAGCTTTAATTAAAAAAAAGTTTAAATTTCAGCTTTCAATAGATTGCCCTCAGTATCATTTACACACTCTCATTTTCAATCTTTTACTATCTATTGACCTCTTTCTTAATGACTACAAACACACCTATAATTGCCCTTGTCCTTAAAAATTTTCATCTGGTCCTACCATCTTCTCCTATATTTGACTAAACTTCTTGAAAAATTAATCTGCCCTAGGTGTTTTCTATTTCTCTTACACTCTTCTAGATCTTATGTAATTTGACTTTTGACTTCATCATTCAACTGAAACTAATCTCTCCAGAGTTACCAGTGGTCTCTTAATTGCCAAATTTAATGGTTTTTCCCCCAGTCCTTATTGTGCTTGACCTTTTGGCAGCATTTGACACTGTTGATTATCTTCTTTTCTTGAGAACTCTCTTCTCAATAGGCTTTTTGGTACACTTTTCTCTCCTGGTTCTTTGACCTATTTGAATGCTTCTTTATACTCGCCTTTGCTGATTTTTTTATGTATCATATCAGTTAATTATTGCATATCTCTCAGGGATGTCCTGGACTTTCTTTTCTTTTTTTTTTCCTTCTGTTTTATCTTTTTTAGAAAGCTTAACGACATCTATGGCTTCGATTGTTATCTCAATGCAAATGATTTCCAATTCTATGTATCCTGACATAGTATCTCTCTTGACTATAGTCAAGTCCTACATCACCAATAGCCTTTTGAACATCTTGGACTGCTTGTCCTATAGACATATCAAAATCAATTTGCTCAAAATGGAATTCATATTTTCAACATATCTTAGCTTCTTCCTGTTATGATCTAGGCCACCATTTCCTAAGGCACTCAAACTAGCAATCTCCCTGTTATCCTCAAATCCTTATTCTCATTCATTCCACATAGTCAATCTATTATCAAATCTTATATGTCTTCAAAAGAAGATATAGGTTCACAACTTTACTTCAGAATCTTACCACTTCTTGCCTAGACTATTGCTATAGTCTTCTACATAATCTCCCAGGTGTAGATCTCTCCCCACTATAACCTATATTCCTCTCATCTGACAATGTGATTTTTCTAATAGGTCATTGCCTATTTAATAAACTCCAGTGACGCCTTATTACCTCAAAAATAAAATGAAAAATTATTTTTGGATCATAAAATAGAGGAAAGGACCCACATGTGCAAAAATATTTGTAGCAGCCCTTTTTTGTAGTGGCAAGGAACTAAAATTTGAATGGATGCTCATCAGTTTGGGAATGGCTGAATAAGTTATGGTATATGAATGTTGTGGAATATTATAGTTCTATAAGAAACAATCAGTAGAATTATTTCAGAAAGGCCTGGAAAGACATATATAAACAGATGCTAAGTAAAGCGAGTAGAACCAAGAGAACATTGTACACACTAACAATAAGATTATATAATGATCAACTCTAATGGATTTAGCTCTTTCCAACAATGAGGTTGTTCAAAACAATTTCAATAATCTTGTGATGAAAAGTGCCCTTCACAGAGAGAGAGAGCTATGGAATCCTGAATTTGGATCAATGCATAGTATTTCCACCTTTTTTGTTGTTTGTTTGTTTGTTTTTTTCCCCTTTGATCTGATTTTTCTTGCACAGCATGAATAGAAAAACTGTGTGTTTAAACTATATTGGGTTGCTTGCTTTCTAGGTGAGGGAAGAAGGGAAAGGAGGGAGAAAAATTTGGAACACAAGGATTTGCAAAGCTGAATGTTGAAAACTATCTTTGTGTGTATTTGGAAAAATAAAAAAAATATATATATTTTTAAAACTCCTCTATTTGTAGTTTAAAGCTCTTCACAATCTAGCTCCTTAATTTTTTAGTCATTTTTACCTCTAAGTTTCCTTACAAAAAAGTGGGGTCTATGTCATTATGAGAAAAAAATGCTGTAAATGCATTCTTACAAATAGAATATTTCCTGCAGCCTTTGCTATTCAAAAAGAGCTCAATAAGAGTCACCATTTGATTTCCAAACTGTGGGCTTTGTGGGCATCCTCTGATCCTCAATAGTCATTCTAGTCATAGTAGGCATTTTTTACTTATTGGTGGTTATGAAGCAGATAATCCTGATGATCATTCCTAAAAATAGTCATGGTCCACTTAGGCCACTGTTGGGTAATTTGTGGTGTCAGATCCTAGTTAGTGAAATCTGTAAAGTGAACCAGGGAAGAGTGCTTATAACATGCATGCTGACAGACATCCATCAGATGGCCAAATTAGGAATTAAAATGACTTTGGGATATTTGAACAGCAACTGGTAGAGAAGGCTTAACTTTTAGACTGGATATGATTTGCCCAATCTTCAGGATATATATGTCACTCAGTCTAGGGCATATTGTTTCTTAGAACTAACTGAATTTCTGGTTGTGCCATCTGACTTTCTTTCTAGTTACACTTCTACATAATCCTGAGAATAAGAGGAGCTGAATCCAATTTGAACTCAGTATCATTAAACCTCTGCCTTAAAACTGCTTTTGGGAACAAGTGTCTTTTAATTTCATGACTGCGGTTGCCATCTGCAGTGATCTTTGAACCCAAGAACAGAAAATCTGACACTGCTTTCATTTCTTCTCCCTCTGTTTGCCAAGAAGTGATGGGACCAGATGCCACTATTTTAATTATTTTTTTGATGTTAAGCTTTAAACCAGCTTTTACAATCTCCTTTTTCATCCTCATCAAGAGATTTCTTAATTCTTCTTCACTTTCTGTCACCAGAGTGGTATCATATCAATGGTTGTTATTTCTCCTGGCAACCTTATTTCTGGCTTTGGATTCATCCAGCCTGGCATTTCAATGGTGATATACTTTGCATAATTTAAATAAATAAGGTGATTATAAAAAACCCATAGCGTTTGAATCTTCTGCATCTAAATAAATTTTTATTTCATTTTTCTTAATGACCAGATCTATGATTTTAAAAATTTTTTTCATGAATCCTGAGTATTATAATTTCTTTGACTATTCCTAAACCAGTGAAATGGATTGGTTGGCTTAAAACAATACATAGGCAAATAAAATATTAATGTTTTCCTTTAGTTTGTATTTTGCATTTAATTGCTACATATGTTAATTACTATATGATTTGAGTGGGCTCTTTATAGTTTTTCATGTGCTAGTATGATGTATGTGCCATGTATTTTTTGATTATGCATAGTTTTCCTATTTGTCATTCTATTTATGTATGTTTTATTGTTCTTTAAGCTTATTACTATTATTATTATTTTGCTTTGTCTGGCTGCCATGTATATTTGTTTGTATAATTCCTATGATACATGCATTTATTATGCCCTGCATGTACTTTAAAATTAGAGTTGCTAAAGCTTCTCATGATGCTTTACCCTGAATTGTGTCTTTTGAATGTGTTGTTACTGACTATTTATGGTGAATGACATCCTGAGGTGATTACCTGTGATTCTGTGATTATTTTGTTAAGGATTGAAGTTTATTTTGATGCTTATGATATATATTTGCTGAAACCAAGCATACCGTGACTGATTTTGAAAGAGATTGCAAAATTTCTGACTGAGGGAAGGAATGTAATGCTGTCTTGACATTTCCATGGAGATAAGGACACTGGAGATGAATGCCCACCAGCCAGGCAGAAATTTCCCCAGTTTTACCCTCCTGAACCCTCAGGGAGTTTTGCCATGACCCCCTGACTTTCTGGGCCTATTTTGATTCACAGACTAGTTAATCGCTAGAATATATATATATGGAATTGGAAGATGAAAAACCTAGTAAAGCAATGAAGAATGGGAGACAAGAAACGATGAGTGAATGGGTGAAGGTGACTGCAATGTGTTTGCCAATGTCAGATTTCTGAGACTGAGATGGTATGACTAATGTACTACATACATGAGCATTACTGACTTTTTATTCTCCTTCCTCTTCTCCCTTTTCCTCTCGTTAGAGAAGACAAGCCTGATGCCTTCTTGGAGGCATAAATGGCTTATCTCTGTTTCCTAAAGATTTGTTTACATTTCTGTTTACTTTATCTCTTAAGATGGCAATTATGATAAATGTTGCTAGTGTTGCCAGTTTAAGTGTGTCATTACCCAAATGTAGTTGAGATGAGCAATTGGGAAGCACCTTGTAGGAGAGATAGACAGATAAGTTTAAAATACAGTATTTTGTCAGTAACTGCTGACTAGGAGTTTAGAATAGCGGAAGAAAACTTAATTATTTATTTTAAAAATAATTTCCCAGGAAACATAGAGATTATTTATTTATAAGGGAATTGATCATGACCCCCTTCTCTTTTCTTTCTTTCTTTTCTTTTCTTTTCTTTTCTTTTTTCTTTTTTTTTTTTTCTTTTTCTTTTTTTTTTTTTTGAGTTAGGGACTCCTTTGGATCCCCATGAAATGTACAGACTCTTCTCAGAATAAATAATTGAAAGAGTCAAAATATGTATGGAGTCTATGGACCCCATGTTAAGGACATTAGTTTGAGTAATGAGTAACAATCAGTATCTGGGGGTGGACTACTGTGGGCTAGTAGTAAGACAAGATTTCAGATTTTTTTTTTTCTGGGCTTTGAGAGTCCTCCCTGAGGAAGGACCAAAGGAGCTGGAAGAAAAGTCATCAAGGGAAGGAGGATCTTACTTATGAAAGGGTTAGACTGACAAGCTTTATTCAGTAGCAGAAGAGTACACCATCACATATCTATTAAATAGAAATCAGTGAATATACTATAATTTGAGGAGAGAAAGAAAATTATAAATTAACAACCTGGAGAATCAGGAAGAGATTTTTGTAGGAAGTAGTCTTGTGCTAAGCTTAGAAGGAAGTTATGGAGTCTGTAAGATGGAAGGGAAGCAACAGTGCATTCTAGATATGAAGGAATGCGTTCTAAACCACTATCACTAACTCCCAATCTCCTTTGGCAAGGTGGGTCGCCAGGGGGCAGCTGCTACTGCCTTTTGTTGATATTGTTGATGTTCTGAATAATGAAACAATTTGGTTAGTTTATAGTCTTAAATAGACAAATTTATCTATTTATTTCTAGAAAGAAAAATATTTATTTTTTTCCTTCAGTAAACAAATATATTTTGCATAAAGGTACAGATAGAAGAGATGAGATACTAAGCGGGAAAGTTGGTGGTTAAGTTTAACAGGAAATTGTAGTGCCAAAAATGAAAAAAATTTAAAAGCATTAGTAAAAATGTATGTAGAAATCAATCAATAAACATTCATTAAGCACCTGCTGTGTGCCAGACTCTATGCCAAAGGACAATCCTTAATCTCAAGATGCTTACAACTTAATGAGGAAGATAACATGCAAATATATTTATAGGGAGATATATTCAGGATAAACAAAAATTATTTTAAAAAAGGAACTTTTCCTATAGAAGATGGGATTTCCATTGGATCTTAAAGGAAACTAGGGAAGTCAGTATTCAAGGTAGAGGGAGAAAAGTGATCCAAGCATGGTAAATAGCCATAGAAAATTCCTGGAACTGAGAGGTAGTGCTTATAGAACAGTCAGGAGGGCAGTTTGATCCAATAGATCAAAGAAATATCTATTGGAAAATAATGTAGAGGAAAAATAGAAAACTAGGAGAAGTCTAGGTTGTAAAGACCTTTGAATGTCAAGCAGAGCATTTTGTATTTGTTACTGGATACAACAGAAAACTATTAGAGTTTGTTGAGTAGGGGTGTGACATGGTCAGAAATGTGCTTTAGGAAAATCACTTTAATGGAAGATAGGAGTGTGGAGAAACTTGAGAGCTACTAGTGGGCTATTGCAATAATTCAGGTTGGAAGTGATGAGGGCCTTCACAGTGTTAGAGAAGGGAAGGGGGCATATAGAAGAGAAATAAAGTTGTTGTAAGAATCAACAGACCTTGGCACCTGTTTAGAAAAGGGAGTTGAGAGATAATGCAGAATGCAGGATAACTCCCAGGTTGTGAGCCTGAAGGAATGGGAGAACGGTATTGCCTCTCCAGTAATAAGGTAAAGAAGAGGCAGGATTTAGAATGAGAGATAATAAGTTTTGTTTTGGACATACTGAGATTAAGATGTCAACTGGATATCCAGCTCAAGATATGCAAAAGGCTATTGGAATCTGCTTATAAAAAACTTTAAATGCCAGGTTGAGGAATTTATATTTTATATTAGAGGCAACAGGGAATCATTGAAGCTTCTTGAATAGGGGAAATGATATGATTAAACATTTTTTAGGGATGTTAATTTGGGAGTTTTGTGAAAGATTGATTATAAAGAGGAGACTGAAAGCAGGGAAATCTACTAAAATACCTTACTACCACTTAAAATACCTTAAAATATCACTTTGATCTTGTTATTCCTCTGGTCTAAAATCCTTAAAAATGACTCACTAACCATGGGATAAAATAGAAATTATCCCAACATTTAAGATATAGAAATCTGGTATCCTCTGCCTACAGCATTTTAGATGTATGTGGGAAGTCCTTTTAATGGGCTTTTTCCACATATAATATAGACTTATATTTGCTTTGTAGGGTTGGCTTCCAAAATTTTCATTTTACTTTTCTGTCCTATTAATCTAATAAGTATGGGGTAATATTTTAAATTTGTTATAATTTGTATTTTTGCAAACAGTTGTAAGTTGGAGCATTTTTTAATATGGCTATAGATAGCTATGATATTTTATCTGAAAACTGTTCATATATTTTGATCATTTATCATTAACCAATTTATCAGTTCTTATTTTTATAAATCCCCCCTCCCTTGAAGGATTATACTCATTCTTGTGGAGTAGGTTGATTTTTAGTTATAATACTAGTTCCTTTACTCTCTAGAATATCATATTCCAAGCCCTCTGAACATTTAATGTAGAAGCTGCTAAATCTTGTGTTATCCTGACTGTAGCTCCATGATACTTGACTACTTTCTTTTTGACTACTTGCAATATTTTCTCCTTGCTCTGGGAGTTCTGGAATTTGGCTATAAGAAAAGCCAGGAGAGATAATGTTTTTTTAACTTTTTTTATTGTAGCTTTTTATTTATAAGATTTATGCATAGATAATTTTTCAGCATTGACAATTGCAAAACCTTTTGTTCCAACTTTTCCCCTCCTTTCCCCCACCCCTTCCTCCAGATGGCAGGTTGACCAATACATGCTAAATATATTAAGGTATAAGTTAAATACAACACATGTATACATGTCCAAACAGTTATTTTGCTCTACAAAAAAGAATCAGACTTTGAAACAGTGTACAATTAGCCTGTGAAGGAAATAAAAAATACAGGCGGACAAAAATAGAGGGATTGGGAATTCTATGTAGTGGTTCATAGTCATCTCCCAGAGTTCTTTCGCTGCGTGTAGCTGGTTCAGTTCATTACTGCTCCATTGGAACTGATTTGGTTCATCTCATTGTTGAAAATGGCCACATCCATCACAATTGATCATCATATAGTATTGTTGTTGAAGTATATAATGAGGGGCAGCTAGGTGGCGAAGTGGATAGAGCACCAGCCCTGAATTCAGGAGGACCCGAGTCCAAATTTGGTTTCAGACACTTAACACTTCCTAGCTATGTGACCCTGGGCAAGTCACTTAACCCCAGCCTTAAAAAAAAAAAAAAAAAAAAAAAAAAAAAAAAAAAAAAAAAAAAAAGAAGAAGAAGTATATAACGATCTTCTAGTCCTGCTCATTTTACTCAGCATCAGTTCATGTAAGTCTCTCCCCAGGACTTTCTGAAATCATAGGAGAGATAATTTTAAAATTATTGATCTACCTGAAAGTCAAAAGAAGAGCATGGACATTATCTTTCAAGAAATTATCAAGGAAAAATGTCCTGATATTCTAGAATCAGAGGCCAAAATAGAAACAAAACCAAAAGAATGAAAAAAAAATTAGAAAAAGACCCTAGACATCATTTTTCAAGAAATTGTCAAGGAAAACTACCCAATATTCTAGAAGCAAAGGGTAAAATAGATATTGAAAGAATTCATCAATCATCTCCTGAAAGACATCCCAAAATCAAAACTCCCAGAAACATAGGACAAATTCTAGGCTTTTTTTTTTTTTTTTTAAATCATGGCTTTCAGGTAATCCAATAATTTTAAAGTGATCTTTCCTGGATCTATTTTCTAGATCAGTTGTTTTTCCAATGAGATATTTCTCTTTGTTTTCTATTTTTTCATTCCTTTGGTTTTGTTTTATTGTATCTTGATTTCTCATAAAGTCATTAGCTTCCATTTGCTAAATTTTCATTTCTAAGGAATTATTTTCTTTAGTGAATTTTTTAGCTTCATTTCCCATTTGTCCAATTCTATTCTTAAAGAAGTTGTTTTCTTCAATGGATTTTCCTCCTCTCCCCTATTTAACTAATTCTAATTTTTAGGGAGTTTTCTTTTCCTTCAGTGAATTTTTGTGCCTCTCTTTCTAATTTTCCCAATTCTGCTTTTTTTTAAGATGCTATTTTTTTCAATATTTTTGGGTCTCCTTTACCAAGCTGCTGACTTGTTTTTTCATGACCCTTAAAAAATCATTACCATTTCTCTTCCTAATTTTTCATTCATGCCTCTTACTTCATTTTCAGAATTTTTTCTGAGCTCTTCTATGACCTGAGACCAATTCATATTTTTCTTGGAGATTTTGTATTTAGGAACTGTGACTTTGAAATATGTATTTTGATCTTTCTTTTCACCATAGTACTTTGGTCAGAATGTTTTTGTTTTGTTTACTGTTTTTATTAATGTAAGACTTTGCTTCCAGGTGGAGCATCTACCTTCCTGAGTTTTAGGGGTTTTGTGCTGCTATTTTCAGAGATATTACTTGAGCCTATATGTTTTTAGTTCCTCCACAGTGGCAGGATCCAAGGAGATGTATGTTTACCACTCTTCTGACTGGTGCCCTAATCTGTGAGCAACCACAAGCACTCTTTTCTGCTCTTCAATTGTGATGAGGGTCTCTGCTTCACTGTAGCTGCAAGCTCTGGTGTGCTGGTGCTTCTCCTCACCTTGAGACTGCCACCCAAGTCTGTAATCCATATCTGAGTTCCGACAAAGCCACAAACTCCTACCTCAGGGCTAGCAAAGAGACCTCTCCCCCAATCTCCATTTACTAATATTCAATCCTCTTACTATTTGTGGGCTGAGAGCTCCAGAAGATGCCATTGATGCTGCTGATTCAGTGATTCCCAAGGCTGTGGTGTTGTAGCCTAAGCTAGTCTGTACTCCACATTTACTCTGGTATGTCAGACTTTTCCTGTCCATCCTCTAAGTTGACTTGGGCTGAAACATTATTTGTCTGTCTTTTTATAAGTTCTGCTCCTCTAGAATACGTTCAGAGGCATTATTTAAAAATATTTAGTACTTTTTAGTATTTAGTACTAATTTAGCATTTAGTACTTAAAAATATTTAAAAATACTTTTTAAAGTATTTAGAGGAGTGTGAGGGAGAGTTTGGGTGAGTTCCTGCCTTTATTCTGTCATCCTGGCTCCATCTCCCCTTCATCATTTCTTTCAGCAACTATTGCATCACATTCATATATTATAATTTGTTAAGCCATTTCCCAAGTTGATGGGCATCACTTAACTTCCCCCAACTCTTTAACTCTCTCAGCAGAACTTCTATAAACACTTTTGTACATTTGAATTCTTTTTTTTCCTTCATTAATGCTTTGGGAGTGAAAATTAAGTAATGTTATTAAGGGTATGCATATTTTAATAGTTTTGGAGGCATATGCTATGCTATTTTAGAAAAAAAAATCTTTCTATAGGTGCTAGGGGATACAATGAATTTTTTTCAATAGTATTTTATTTTCCCATATACATGCGAAGATAGTTTTCAACATTCACCCAAATTTTTCTCCCTTTCTTCTTCCTCCTCTCCTCTCAAAGACAACAAATAATCTGATATAGGTTAAACAGACAAACTGAAATTTTAAATAATTATTTGCTAATAACACATTCAATTAATTTCATGAATATATCTAAGCAGTAATGTGAATTTATGTTTTTGATTTTTTTTTATTCCAAGGCACACAATAGAACCTGCAAATAATAGGTCATAACAGTGAACATAACTTTTTGGCAGGAGTCAGTTTTTTATTACATAATGCAAAAACAATAAGCAGAGGTGAATAGTTTCTGATATAATTTAGCAGATAACTTTCAATAAATCATTTTTTTTTGTTTTTTTTTATGTGATTCTGCTTGACATATGTTTCTATACTTTAATATCCTATTCATTTCTGGACATTTTACTTTATTTAGCATGAGTATAAGGAATAGCAAGAATAATATTTCTTAAGTAAAAGAAAGGAAATAATATATTATGAAATTGGAAAGGTAGTTTTTGGTGAGGGTATGAAGGACTTTAAAGACCAAATAGAAACTTATACATTTAGGCTTGAGAAAACACTGGGAATATAATGTTGGGTGTATTTTTCCTATTTCTTGTTCTGAATCCAAACATTCTATTTACTAAGCTCAATGTTAGGGGAGCTTGTCACACTTTTTCTCACACTCATTACCTCATTAACAAAGTCAATCTGGATAGATCAGAGATGATTTTATTTCTGGCTCACAAGTCTTAAGTTGTCTCTTAGCTCAAAGGGAAAGGGGCTTGCAGAGATATCTACTGAACAATATGAATCAGGTATGGAATAATTAGTTTATTCTTACACAGAAAAATGCTAAATATAGAAGGAATAATGGAGAATTATTGAAATTTTTAAATAAGATTTAGTAACTTAACTTATGACTATTATTATAGTTATTATATTCTGCTGAGAAACTAGTAGTTAAACCTTATCAGAAAATAAAACAGTGTGAGGAACTACTAATTAGTCATTTTACAATTCACCTTTTCTGTGCACAATCTGATAAAACTCAGCTTGGGTAATCTTCTTTTCAGTCTCTCTAACATAGGCATTTCCCTTGCCATTGGCCTGTTCCTGCTGCAACTGCAACCATACTCAACCACAATCAACCACTTCAGGGAATTCTGATGTTACCACATTTGCAGATTTCTGGACTGGCAAGGTTACCAATTCAAGAAAAATAAACAAAAAAGAGATAGAAGCTGCCAGGGACCCAGACATAAGCTTGTTCCAAGTGCTAAGACAGCAGAGAAGGGAAGAATCTTGTCCTTGCTCACTCCTCAATGGGCTTACATTTTGCTGCCAGGAAAGTTGAGTCAAAAGAGTGCTAATCTTAATCTTTATACTGCTTCTTTCATGGGACAAGAGGACTATCAGAGTGCAATTCAGATTTTATCATGTAATTAAAATTCCAAGTAAGGGGGCACCACATGAATGGAATGAGTCTCAAAGGAATAGATAGAGAATAACTTCATTTCTCTCTGTCTCTGTCTCTTTATCTCTGTCCCTGTTTGTTTCTCTGTCTCTTTGCCTCTTGTTCTTCTCCCTGTCTCTTTCTCTCTGTTTTGTCTGTCTCTCTCTCTCTCTTGTCATTAGAAAACTATTAAGAGTTTGTTGAGTAAGAGAGTAACATAGTCAGACCTATGTTTTAGGAATACCAGGCAGACATCTGTGTAAAAAATGGATTTGATGGGGAAACACTCAGGATGGTAGAAGGACTATGGTCTTCATTCTGAACTCCCCATTCCTAGTCTTTTTTTTTTTTTCTAAATCCCACCAAAATTTCTAAAGATCCCACACTGAAATTATTTCTTATTCTGCTGAACTCCTATTCCAGTAATTGTATAGCTTTTTAAAATTCAATTATACTTTATTTTTAGCTCTAGATTCTCTTCTTCCCGCTGCTTTTCCCCTTTTACAATGAGAAAAAGGTATAATTCTTTTGGCATCTTTTGGCTACCTTGAAATATTTATTACTACCTTGAACTGCTATTTAAATTTAGTTATTTAACGCTCAATTAGATTGTAAGTTCCTTAAGGGCTAGTTCTTCTAGTTTTTCATGTCTCCCACATTCCTTTGTGTTTCTCAATAGCCTTTTTTTTTTTTTTTTTTTTTTTTTTTTTTTTTTTTTTTAACCCAAGTATCAAGGATTCAGGAAAATTATAGTACTATATTCCTATTCTGCTTGGGAAAATCCTACCTTCTCTATTTATATGGTATCAATCCCTTATTTGATTGTTTGATTTTCAGTCCTATTGGAGAAGAAGGTAGTGAAGAAACTATATTTTTGATGGAGAAGAAAAAAATTCAGATAAATGAGCTAGAAAAGGAAATCTTTTAAAAGTATTTATATCAGTCTGTCTAAACTAGAATTTTTTTTTTAATGAGAAAAAAAGATTTCAAAAAACTTCTAAGAAGGAAAGATCAGAAGAGTCCATTTAGTCTGCAAAACATAAAATAGCTTCTGAACATCAAAAGGTAATAAAAGGCCTTTTTTTCCCCCGGAGAATTCAGAGATGAGTGTTATCTTCTGAATATGCTATATTCCAGTGCTTCTCCTCTCCAGGCCATCTAAGGACTAAGGACTGATCACAAAATATTTACTGACCCAGACACCCATTCAGAACTTTCAGCTGGAGAAAGTGATTTGTCCTAATCCTATCAAATCCCTAGTCTTGAGTTACTATAAAAATTGCCTCCTCTGTTCTTCCTCCAATACTTCTGTATATTGCTGCTGCTGGAAGAAATCACCCAATTATGCTTATGTGTGATCCACTGTAACTCCACATTATCTAAGGCTCACCTAAGCCTTCTTGGTTCTATGGCAATCCATCCATTTGTCCCTTTCAGAATCTCCTTGAAGCAGTTCTGACTCTTTGTTATCCCATTTGGGCGTTTCTTTGGCAGAGATACCAGAGTGGTTTGTAATTTCATTCTCTACCTCATTTTGTAAATGAGGAACTAAGGTAAACAGGGTTAAGTGATTTGCCTGGGATCACACAGCTAGTTAGTGTCTGAAGCAGGAACTGAACTCAGAAAGATGTCTTTTTGACTCCAAGCTCCACTGCATCACCTAGTTGTCTCAGATGATTTTACTTTAGGAGAAAAATCAAAACCATCTCTGCCATTGGCTTTTCCCTCTGTTCTACTGGACTCCTAAATATGTCCCATCCTCTCCTCCTCAAGTCTTGAAGAAACAAGTAACTCTTTTCCTAAGTTACCTATATTGTGTCCTTGATCCCCCCCCTCCCCTCCTGTTCCCTTCTAGAATCTTATTCCAGTGTTCATTCACTCTCCCATTTAGTTTCTCCCTTTCTACTGGCTCTTCTTCCATTATCTACAGATATGTACAATTTATGTTCCCTTGCTATTTTAAGCTATCACTCCTCTCTTTTGCTGACAAATTTCTACTCTTGTTGCCTTCTTTTCTGACTGTCCACTCATTTCCTAACTCCATATCCTTCTGAAATTACTCTTTTGATTATTTCCTAATGATTTTTTAATTGATAAGTTCTATGGATTTTTCTTTTTTTCTTATTACTCTTACCAGCTAACCGATTTTGGTTCAACCTCCTCTAGTTCAACCAATGGAAGGAGGAGAGTTACATGGACAACAGGACCATCTAGATTAAGTTAGCAGCCTGGTAGGGAAGTCCAGAGCAGACTTATGCCTTAGGAAGATTATTTTCTTCTCTACATATAAAAAACTCAAACTCTAAAAATTCAAAACAACTCATGTCTTTCTCAGTAAATCTGCCTCTCTTTCAAACTTCCTTTTTTTCTGTTGAAGATAATCCTGCTATCCTCCCAGTCATCAAGGTTAAGAACTTTTGAGGGATCATATACTTTTCCATGTCTTTACTTTCTTTTTTCCCTGACATATTCAAATAGCTGCCCTGAAATTATCAGCCCTACTTCTATAACAGCCTTCATAATCTGCTTTTTTTTTTCCATCACTTTTTCTTTACTCACAAGAGTACCATAATAATCTTGGTTCTCATCATCTCTTGTCTGGACTGCTGTGACATATTTTTCTTGATCCACCTTTTTCTAAGTTCTTCCCTTTATATAGCTGCTAAGATTATTTTCCTATGATCTGACCATATCAATATATCTCTCAAAAGTTTTTACTTACTTTTAGACATAGCACAAACTTTCTCAGTCTGACACATTAGGTTGTAGTCTTATTTCACTAAAGAAAAGAATAGAGAATAGAGAGAGCCCAGGAGTAAGCCTTGAGGAGCATCCATGCTTAGGGGATAGATGAATGAAGAGTAAACAAAAGTTATTTCAAATTTGTAACATCTATTCATGTTTCACACAAATATAATTGCTAGTTGTTCTTGAACATATTATTCTCCCATTTACTCCTGTGTATTTGTAAAAATCCTCTATTCCCTTGCCTCTTCATCTGTTCTTCTTAGAATCCTTGTCTTCCTTGGCATTTCAGCTCCAGCATCAAGTCCTCTGTCAAGACTTTTGCCATACTGCCATGATGTTAATAGTTTCTTCATCCTCAAATTACCTTACATTTACTGTTTCATAATACTCACAATATTATAGTGTTTTGAAGTTGATGGAGTACTTTCTTCACAACTTTGTGAGGTAGTTAGTGCAAATATAATTATTCTTGTTTAAGAGATAGGTAAACAGGCTTATTGGAATAAAATAACTTGGACCTAATTAAGGAATAATTTTTTAAAATTGGGAGTTGAACTTCTGTTTCTTAGGTTCCAGTGTTATTTCCATGACAATATGACATGGTGTATTTATCTTAAGATGATTTCTTACCCCCTCTGGGTATGTAAATATCTGGGGTGCTCCAGTAGGAGTTCCATAAAATTTCATATATAAGGGACTGCAGGAAGTGCATGCAAATCCCATCTACAATGAAGGATTAAGGTGTATTTTGTCAACTTTCATCTTTCTCTTCAGTTTCATTTTTTTATTACTTCATTATAATTATATATATATATATAGTTCTCATGGTCTTACAATCTCATTCTGTATCAGTTTTTATAATCTTCCTAGAAAACATTATCTTCTAAAATAAACACACAAAAGGGTCATTTTGGTCAATGGAGAACTACAAAATCAGAAACACTGAGGAAGGGCATCGATTGATTTAGATCATTTAATTAGCCACATGAACTGAAGAACCAGTTCAATAAATTTAGGGGAGGAGAAAAATGTGAGCCATGCTAATATACTTGTACTCCCAAAGTGCTTTATCCCTTGAAATTATACAATATATTTAAAGACTCCCCAGAGGGAGATGATCACTTGCATGTGGTGGAAAATGAAAACTTCTGAACACTCCTCTCTCCACCCTTCTACCCCTTAAAAGAACAGAAGCTGAGACACTGTACTCCACTATATTTTCAGCAGCTTTGTTGCTTTGAGAAATGCACGGGGTTGATGGAAATTATCCAGTAATGAGCATTCCATCTGGTTGCACCTAAAAACTGAATAAAAATACCACCTCTGACTTTTCCATTGCAGTAAATTAAAGCCTAATGTATAGTTCTAATTGCTAGCATTTTCTTTCTAATTATGATTCAGTTTGGCTAGGATTTCCTACAATCCCCTGGTTTCCCCAAAGCAAACACCAGAGTATGTTCTAGCCCCAGCGGTGGCATTTATTAATAACCCCCCTTGACAGATGAAAAAAAAAATCATTATACTATATTAGACAAAAAAAAAAAAAAAGCCTTCCCCAGCAAAAGCTAATTGATAAAACCATTTCGACACTATAGGGAAATTAATTTTAAAGAGCAGAGGAAAAAAAGAGTGCCAAAGAGAAGCAGACTCATATGTAGTGTAGTATGTCTTTGAGTCTTATTTAGGGTACACACTGAGAAAAAAGAAACTGATAAATGTACAAAATAATCAATGTAGATCCTTATTTACTATAAGAAAGGAAAGAAGTGTTTTCTCATGAAGGATTATTACTTTGTGCCTCCATGAAAAAGATAGGATATGATAAATTGGTTTGTAGGAGTGGCACCTATATAAAAATAACATGTTGGGGATGCTGCCACATTTGTGAATTTAATCTCTTTCATTCTTTAAGGGAAAAAAAAAAGCCTTTATTTCTTTTAAAGTAGTGTACAAATGTATACTGAATGCAAATCAGAATTTTATCTACAGGTCTAGTTCTCATCAAACAGTATACTACTTTCTGAATGACAATTAATAATTTAGAAAGACTAAATAGAAGAGATTTCTGATACAGTGAGAAGAGAACAATAACAAAAACAAAACCACAAAAGGACCATTTCTGAAAACTACACTCTACATTTGTGGAAATAAACAAGTCCAACAGCTTTGGATATGATTAGATAAATTCTCAAGTTAGCCACCTTGATATAGGGCTTTTGGCTTAATCATGGAAGCTGTTTGGAATAGGCTAAGGTAGGTAATAAGTCAATAGGTTAATAGGTAAGTCATGAACCTCTCTCAGACTCAGTTTCTTCATCAATAAAAGTAACTGTGTAATGCACTTGGGTTACCAGTTTTTTAAGAGCTAGAATTCAATGAATGTTGAATATATATATACTTTAAATCAAAACTTTTTGGCTTTACTTTGAGAGATACAATGTCTTTTACTCTGAAAGTTACAGTTTTCTGCATTCTGCCCCCATTAGATCAAGTCAGAAAAATCATACTCCGTTTTGAGCACCACTTTTTAAGAAAAACATTCATGAGTTGGAGAGTATAGGGAAGGACAATCAGGTTGATGAAAGGCTTTAAGATCTAGATATAACTATTGGTTTTAGGAACTGAGCATGATTAGGCTAAAGATGAAGAGATTTGGGTCAGAGCCATTGTAGATACTATTGGTAGGGTAAGAACATATATGTTGTCAAGTATTTGAAGCAGTGTCATGGAAGACGGATTAAACTGGTGCTTCAGGAGCCTAGTGGTTAGAAATAGGGGAAAAAATAGAAATGGAGAAGTACAAATTTAGATTTAATATAAGGTTAAAATTATTATCTACAGTGAATGCCATGTCATTCACACTCTGCTCCCTCTAACTCACCCCCTTTGGAGCAATAGAAAGCTTTTAAAACTTTTCTGAATTTTTAAGGTCTGTAAACTTAAGAATTCTCGTGGCACAAATCACTTCCTTTCCTGGCGCCTCAGAGAGCCTCAGTGTTGCTACCATTAATTTCAATTTCAAGGAAAGAAAATGGTTTTTCTTTATTTGATAGTGTTTTATCTATTTTGTTCTCTTCATTTTCTTCCTACTTGTAACTAACAAATGGATTGGAAGCTAAAAAGATTATTTTTTTTCATTCATACTTCTCATTTCAAAATTCTTTATATGGGTGGGGCTGGAGAGATGAACCAGTAACTTTTTCTCTTCAGAAGAAAATCCCAGTTTGTATATCAGTGTTTAAGAAAAACAAACAAAAACAAAAAAACTCAGACAAGATTTTCATGGACTATTTTTAAAAGTATGTGTCCTTAATATAAAGTTTATATTAGCAGTATTTAATCATTTCTCACCTGTAAAGAAACAGAAGGTAAATATTCTTGCAGAGAATAATTAGCAGAGCTTTAAAATTCATTTTGGGTTAAGTCCACTGTTTGCCAATGCATTGTTAATGTTTAGAGGTCTGTTATACTAATGTTATTTATTAATTATTTTTCATTTCCATACATAGCCAACTAAAGAGCTTTTCTGTGCACCCATGTCTGTCAAAAAATTATTTTTAAATAAAGTTCCTTTTGTTGTAGTAAAAAAAAAAAAAGAATTCTCATGGCATCGAAATAGAACAATTTCAAAGAATGTTATAAAGCAAATTGTCAACTTTAGTGTTGTGCCTACTAAGCTTCAGATGTTTCAGTGTATTAAATTCAACTCAGTTTTCCTTTTATCAGGAAAAGAATCATAAGATATATGCTGCAAGATAATGGTTTAAATATCTATTTCTATATTGGACTTAACATATATATTTTTTTACCATGTTTAACATATGTTGGACTTGCCATCTAGGGGAGAAAGTGGGAAAATTGGAACACAAAGTTTTCCAAGGGTCAGTGTTGAAAAATCATCCTTGCATATGTTTTAAAAATAAACAATTAAAACAACAACAACAACAACAACAACAACAACAACAATAACAACGAACATCCTTAGTTCCATCAATAAATCATCATAATTTGGAGTTCTTTTCCCAACATGGAAACCCTATTCAGTTTGGGTATAAGTAGATACTCAGAGCATCTGAGATTTCTATCCGTAATATGAACTCTAGTTTGGAAACTCCCTTCAAACAATCTGTGGAGGGTTAAATAGATAAATCTGATGAAGCCATCTGAAACATAAGTAATTATAATGCACTTGTTATTAACCTAGCTAATAAGTATCAGAAGTAGAAATTTAATTTTAGGTCTTAAAGACTCCAAGCTTGATACTGTATCCATTTTGCCAAGAGGTCCCAATTTTATCAAGATCCCTCTTAAAATGTGGTATCTGCAAATTAGTATTATAAAACTACAATATAATCTGACTAGGTCAGGGAAAGCAGAATTATTCCTTTATCTAGTCAACATATTTCTTTCAGAAAGCCTAAGGTAATATTGGCTTTTATAAAATACAATATTATCCTATTAACTGATTTTGAGTTTATAGTACACCAAGATTGTCAGATCTTTTTCACACAACTTGCTTAAGAATCATAGCTCTAATCTCTGGTTCTCTATAACCAGCTAATCAGGAAATCTTTAACCTCAGTGCAATATTTTATATTATTCCCAAATGAATTTCATCTTGTTTATTTGGCACATCATTCCAGCAAATTAGCACCTTTTTGGTTTCTAATTCTTTTGGTCACCATATTAGCTATCCTTTCTCCATATACTCCCCTTTTTAGCTTTATGCTATCTATAATATTGGTAAGGAAGTCATCTTTGCCTTCTTTAAACACATTGATATCAATGCTTTGCCAAGACTGAGGACAGTCCCCTGAAGAACCCCTTTCTGAGTTCATGGGATCATCTATTTAGAATTGGAAAATACTTTTGGGATTATTTAGGGACAACTAGGGAGATGGCCATCAATACCATATATTCAGTATCAAAATCCTGGAATCAAATGGGATATAGAGAAGTTGTATGGGATAACTCATCCTGAGTATTTGTCCTTTCCAAACTATTCTCTTGTTTAATTATTTAACTTGTGTTTGACTCCTTAAGACCATTTGGGTTTTTCTTAGCAAAGATATTGGAATGTTTTATCATTCCCTGGTCTAGCTCATTTTACACATGAAGAAGCTAAGTAAGGCAAAGAGGGTTAATTGACATGCCCAAGGTCACCCAGCTAGTAAGTGTCTGAAACTAGATTTGAACTCAGGTCTTGGCACTTTATCTGCTGTGCCACACCGTGTATATCTGTTGTGCTGTCATTCTATCAGTTATAAATTTACAACTTAATTACAAGATTATAATTATTTCAATAAATGTGTTCTATGTAAGACAGAAGAGATATCAAATATATTTGCTGAAATACAAATACAAGATGAATGAAAACTCTGTCAAGTCAACATGCATTTTTTTCCCCCTGAGGCAACTGGGGTTAAGTGACTTGCCAAGGGTCACATAGCTAGGAAGTGTTAAGTGTCTGAAGTCACATTTGAACTCAGGTCCTCATGACTTCAGGTCTGGCCCTCTATCCACTGCACCACCTAGCTGCCTCAAGTCAACATGTATTTAATAAGCACTTATTATGTGTATGGCATCCTATTTCGAAAAAAATGGGATTATTGAACTAGATGTCCTTTAAGGTCCCTTCTAGTTCTAATATTCCATAAACCTACTGAAAATGAAATGAAGTTAATTTTGAATGATTTGTTCTAAGTAAGCATGTTGACCCCTAGTTTTAGCTGTTTACCCAAACATTTCTCAAACATTTGTATATATAGTAACAGAATTTTGTTGGTTCTTGATAACAAGTTTATAGATAAATAATTTACAAAATATTTTCCTTCCTTTTCAAGAACTAGGACTGTTGTTCTCTAGTATTCCATACATTTCCTATTTTCCATGATTTTTCAAAGATTATTGGCAATGTTTTAGTAATTACATCTGTATGTAAATTAAAACTTGGTATCAGGACATTAACAATTAGATCTATTTAAAAATAAGATATACTGCCTAGAAAGATGATGGGCTCCTATACTTTGAGGTCTTTAAGCAGAGGGTGGGTAATATTTTGTTGAAAATACCAAAGTAGGAATTATTTTCAAGTTGGGAATTTTCTATATATACTGTGTTCTCTTTAACACTGGTATTCTATCCAAAATACTGTCATTTTCATTCATTGATGGATCCTCACACTAACAATATGGAGAGCTGCTATTTCCCCACAGTCTAATCTGAAACTGAAGATTTCTGTCCTATCTAATAACTGGTAGTGTCTGCAGTGAAAAACAAAACAAAACAAAACAAAACTTTGTTAGTTTAGCATGCCCAGCTTCTTTTTGTTTTATGCATCTAATTTTTAATTTAACAAATTATGTAATTGTTTTTCATTTTTAAGATTAGCATTCATTTGGTAAGATATAGTAAATAACATGTCTATACCTCTAAATATTTGTCACCCCTGATAAGAATAGAGGAAAATAATATAAACAATTTTTCAATAATGTAAACATGTCAAGTTTCTACAAACTCATTTAGCCCAAGAGCTAAATGCCCTCCCTCCTCAACATACACTTCTTTGTGTATTGTACATGAGCAGTAAAACATTATAAAACCTTATTTTTAAAATTTCAAAATTATTTCTAGCTTTTTAAGGAGTTCTCTTTTTTTAGTATTTTTTTGTACTTCCTTTAAAAAGCTGTTCATTCCCTTTTCAATTTTTCTTTCATTACTTTCATTTTTTTTCATTTCCTGCCCCCTTTCCATCATTCTTATTTCTTTCTTTAAATATAACAGGAATTTATGCTGGCTTGGGGTTCAATTAGCACACACATATGTGTGTGCGTGTGTATATATAGATATAGATATAAATATAGATATAGATATATATGTGTGTGTATATATATCTATATGTATATATATATATGTCTTATACTTTGCTATTTTTACATTGTTGTCTTCTGCAATATGTCTTGGTCTTCCCTACCCCTATGGTAGTTTTTTTTTTTTAATGGTCAAGTTCTTTTTTTGTTGTTTTCTTATTTTTCCAGCCTGTCTACTTATATTGAACTTCATGTTAAAGTTGGGTTTTGCTCACCTGAGGAGGAGAGACACTGTGCCAAGATTAAATGTTTCCTATAAGGCTGTTTTCAGAGCTAGTTCTTGGAGTCTTTTAATGTTTCCAAAGTGATAGGAGAGCTGTGCTATTGGTCTGTATTGGGTTTTTTATACAGGAAGGTTTCCATTTCTCAGCAGTGGTAAGAACTAGAGCTCCTCTTGGAGTTAGAACTGTAACTAAATCCCCTCGTCTCTTGTATCTGATCATAAGCACTCTTCTGTAACACAGAATTTTGATAACAGAGTTATTAATCAGCACCAACTATACCAAGTGACTGCAAACAGTCCCCTATGTTTTCTTTCTGACCAGTTTTCTGACTCCCTTATGGTGTTTGAGTTGAGTGTTCACCAAACTGCTACTTCTGTTGTTGCATCAGTTGTTACCATCAGTGGTACTCCCATAGTGTTCCAAGCCTCTGCTCTTCACAGTGATACAGACCTCTTATTTGGACCTCCTAAATTGTCTTTGGTTGGAAAAGTTTTTCTCTTATCATTTGTTGTTTCTGCCACTTCAAAATTTTACTTGAAATGTTTGGAGGAGAATGTAGGGAGAAGTCGGCTGGGTTCAGGGACATATTCTATAATTTTTTCCATTATGTTTTTAAAATAAATTTTTTATCCCTTTGGTTTTGTATCAGAGTCATTTTGGGATGCATTTCCCTCTTTTGCCTAATTGAGTCTTCCTTTGAAAGAAAAAAATAAATAAAACGCAATTAAGCAAAACCAAACCCCTAAATAACAATAAATAACCAAACAAACAGCAGTGGTTATAGGATCACATTCAACAATGTGTGTGACATTCTGTTCTGATAGTTCTTCCACCTCTCTGCTGAGGGGAGAAAGATATCCTTCATAATCTATTCTAAATTACTTGGTTTGCCTTTTTGTATACTTTTTTGACTTACATTGCTGTAGACAAAATATATATATTCTTCTTTTGATTCTATTTCTTTCAGTCTTCCATGGTTGTCCTTTATTCTACTATATATGTCTTGTCCTCCTTAGTATTCTGCTTGCCTTTGAAATTTTTTTTTTAGGTATAGCCTCCTTATACTACATGTTAGAAAGTCTAGGACTATAAGATAATGTAGAGGCTAAGAACTTTAATTGTAATGAGAAACAGGTCTGAGGCCTAAACCTGGTCTCAGATATTTACTGGTTGTGTACCTGGGCAAATTATTTTTGTGCCTCAGTTTCCTCAGCCATAAAAGAAAATAATTCTATCATCTATCTACCACAATTGTTGTGAGGATAAAGTGAGGTATTATTTGTAAAGTTCTTTGCAAACCTTAAAGTGATATATAAATGTTAGTATTCTCCAGTCTAGTTTTTTGGATAGAAGTCTGGGAAGAACTTTTCTAAACCCACTTTTCATTCATGAAAGGGGCTTTTCCAAATTTTCTCTTCATTGTCTCTCTCCCACACTTTTTAACAAGTATGAGTCTATAGCAGTTAGTTTTAAACTTTTATGTCATTTTCTAGACATATAGACCATCACCTGTTTTCTTCCGAAAAGAGTTTTTTGGGAGATAGCCAAGTGGGTTTTGTAAACCTTATTAGTTGCTGAGACTTTTGCATTTAGCAATTTGTGTTTGTGTAATACCCTAGTCAGGTTGACCTTGTGGTTGATAGAATCCATCTTTCATCCTCCAAACTGACCCTAGACCACAGCACAAGAGCAAACATATCCTGTCAAGCTAAAACCTTCTTAGAATTCTTTCTAAATAAGAATAAGCTTTAGCTTGACACATAATGCAGCCCCTTTAAGCTTCACAGTAAGCCACCTTAAATTTTAAAGCAAGTCCCTTCAGATTCAACATTCAGACTTACTTTTATCTGAGATTTTTTTTCTCTCCCCCCTCCATTTTCAGCTTAAAGGCCTTCTTAATCAGATTATTAAATCTGCTGGTAAATGTCTTCCTTCAAGTCCTTATGACATGTTTTTTCTCCATATTCAGGGTACATCATTTTATTATCTTAAGCTAGTACAGAAATCCAGATTCCATTGCTGTTATCTATTTGCTTCCAATGTATCATCTCCCCAGATTCCCTTAGAATACCATTTTTCAACTCAGACAAGTAATGAAGAAGCCATTTGCTTTCCCAACTATTCCAACCTTCCTTTATGTACTTTGTATTCTCAAGAGATGATTTTTAAGTATATTCTGGTGGCATATTTTAGATAGCATAAGTCATTAAAACTGTATATGGATCAGCAGGTTTGTAAATCTGATAAGCCAAGTGTTCTCCATTATGCTCAGATACATTCTAAGAAATAGAAAGCCTCTCCAAATTGGCCATGTCATAAAGCAATCAACTGTAGTATAACTCCATTTAGAATTTTTGCAATTTAGTCATAGGCAGAAGCTTCATTCCACTGTCCATTATTCTTTGATTCCTCTTACCCATGCATAATAATCCGTATCCTCATTTCCCTCCTGTATCTCCCCTTACATTGTGTCCATGGAGCCCTATTTTGTCACTGACAATTTTTCCTTTATTGTGGAACTCTTCCTCTCAGGCTCTTTTATCTTGAAGTCATAGATCTGGATCCCACCAGAACATATTGCTAGCTACTCTCTCCAGTACTGTGAGTGCTTTAATTGATGCCCATAACACAATAGACTAAAGACTGTTCCTCACTTGACTCTTCCAGACTCTCTTTTATTCACCTCCAGACTCACATTATTCAGAATTCTCTCCTCTCTTGAAAGGTTCAGTCCATCCATATAGATCATCTTGTTCTCTGCTGGTCTCCATTTAATTTTCTCTCCCCCCCTCTCCCCCCACCTCAGGTAGTTTAGAAACTGCTTACTGTCTTTCTCTTTCTTCTTTCCAACCCTTTCACCTTATTTATAAATACAACAGTTTACAAATTGTTGTCTTATCAAATACCAGTGCTTCCCAGTTTACTGACCTTATCAATACCCCAGTCACACATAGTGATGGATATACCCTTAATCTCATCTTCATTCATAATTATTCCACCTTCACAATTTGTAATTCTAAAATTCCACAATCTGATCATATCCTGACTTTTCATTATTCTCTATATCTCCTCCTAAACCTATTCTCTGTCCTCACCAAAATCTCTAGTCACTTTACTCCTTCCTCCTTTACCTTCACCCCTTTTTCTTCCTTCCAAAACTTGGACTCTTCAGTTGATCAGTTTAATTTAAGGCTGCCCTCTACTCTTGAAGTCCTTGTCATCTTGTTTAATCACTGCTTACTTTTCAAATTCCTTCTCTAGATTACTTCAACCATCATGTTTTCTCTATTCATTTTTATATACTGCTGAATGGCATGAAAGTCACACAACAATGCTGATTTGGTTATTTACATAATTTACCAACACACACATATTTGCATTGTATATTGCATTGTTGTATTCTAATTATTTTGCTTTTCCATTATTTTCCTATTATATTCACACAGTATCAATTCCAAAACTTTTTCATGTTTTCTATATCATCCATTCTCCCTTCCTTCCTTTTAGCAGAGCCCTACCTCTTGCTTCATTGAAAAAAGAACTGAACCTATACATCACAAGCTCCTTATTCTTCCCAATTCTATACATCATATTGTCTCAGCATAATTTTCCATTCTTTATTCCTTTGTTCCAAGTTTGGAGGGAGAGGTGGCTCCTTGCTGAGTCTACTGCTTCTACTTGTTATACTTTAGTCCATCCACTCCTATCTCCTCCTGGAACTTGACCTGTGAACAATCAAATTTCAGTGGCACCTTCTCTTCTCTCTCTTTCCAAGGCAACTCTTAGGGAAAATAATATGTCTAAATATATTGCCTCAACTCTCTTACTTGGTCTCTTGCCTCAAAACCTCGCACCTGGTTGGTAGCATAAGCTCTTTCTTACATTTCCAATGATTTTTTTTTTCTAAAATTAATAATGTTTCTTTTTATCATGTTTATTTCTATATAACTCTTCCCTATTATCTAGTGAGCCATCCATTATAATAATGAACAAAGGCAGGGGAGAAGGGGAAGGGAAAAGAAAAAAAAAAGTACAAGTTAACTACTCAACATAATAGAATCCCATGATTTATGTAGTGTTCCTAATCCATAGTACCCTACCTCTTCAAAAAAGGGAATGATGTACATTTTCTCATTTCTTCTCCATAGCTAAGCTTGGCTACTATACTTACACAGCATATATTTTATTTTATAATGCTCATCTGATTACCAAATCTAATGGCTTTTTTCAGTCTTCATCCTTTTTGATTTTTCCCTAGCATTTTATCCTCTCTTCCTTGATTTTCTGTCTTGAGTCTTCTCATTTTCAAGATTATCATTCTGTTGTGCCACAGTTCCCTTTTAATGTCCTGACCCAGTTTCCCTAATTGTCCTGTTCAGTTACTCTGCCTCAGGTTATAACCATTCCCTCTTAATGTTAGGATAAAGGTGTTATATCTAGACCTTAGGCTATAATCATTCCCTCTTAATGTTTGGTGGGATAAAGGTCTTTATCCATTTTAGACATCATTTGAATATCAGAAGCCTCTCCAATACCTCCCTCCTAGGTGCCTGTCTCCATTATGTTATCCTCATCCTAGGTTCCTCCCCCCATTAAGTCATCCCCATCCTGGTACCTCCCCCATTAGGTCATTGTTCTTGTTACCCTATAAAAGAATCTTGTTATCGGATATTCAGGGCTGGATTCTTTGAGATAGTCTCCTTCAGCCCTGAGACTAAACCATGGATCCATTTGGCCCCAGTAAATCTCTCCATTTAATAAATTCTGTATTGAATGCTCTCTAATCTCTATCTTGCTCAGTTTCTCCGGCATTACAATTCATGCTCCCATGTCTATTTTTCTCTATTCTTTTTCTCTTAATTATTTCATTAGCAATTATGGGCAGCTATAATTTTTTTCTGCATACTTACTTAAGATCTACTTATTCGCCATTAATTTCTCTTCTGAATTCCAGTTCTGTAGCACCAACTGCATGTCTCTTAGATATCTCAAATTTAACATGTATAAGACAGGAATCATTAGTTTTCCCTTCAAAACTCTCTCTTCTTCCTAACTTCTTTATTTCTGACAAGAGCAGAATTATCAAGTTTGACATCTTGAAATGAATCATCCTCAATTCTTCACTTTAATCAACACTTATAACCAGTTAGCAAGTTTTGCCAGTTCTGCTTCTGTGATGTTTCTCACATGTATCACTTTCTCTTTACCAAAGTTTCTAAAGCTGTGAGTTGCAACCCTATATGGGGTCACATAATTGAATGTGGGGGTCATGAAATTATGATTTATTTTCAGTAAATGTTTGATTTGTATACCTATGTTATATACTTATACTTGGGGTTGCATAAAAATTTCTCGGGTTAAAAGGGATTCTGAAAAATTTAAGAAGCCTTGCTTTATATGCACATACCCACAACCCCTTCCTTTCCCTTCACCTAAATTAATTAAATAACCTCTTAGTCTCTTTGTCTCCGGTAACAAATGAAACTCCAGAGAGCCAATTGCTGGGTAATTAACAATCAATTTATTAATTAGTCTAATTGCAATTAATAAATTGATGGTCAGTGATTGCTCTCAATAACTAAAGACCTCTCAAGAGACCCTGAAATGCCCTATATCCCTTCTGAAAACTCTCCAAACAAATGAAACTCAACTCTAACTAGTGGACATTCAATGAGGAGGTGGTCTACAAATCTTCAGCTTTTCCAGCTGAGAGTGTGGTTTGACCATGAGATTCAGCAGCCTCAAGGCATCTGGAAAAGGAAGCCATTTCCAGGGTACCTCTCTAACTAGTTTTCTCCTTCCTGAAGTGGATTGCTTTTAACAGTCATGGAGGGGATCCAGGAGTTCTTCCCCTCAGGTAAAGACTTTCTCTGATTGGATTCTGTTTATTCTCTAAACAGAAATTAGGTCTCCCAGTTGGGTAGAGTTCCACCCAGCCCAGAGAATAAGCAAATGCCTTGGGCGTTAAATGAAATCTCATTACTCAACCTAGCCTTTCTTAGGCTGACTGACCTTTTTAGGAGTTGGATCTTAACAGAAATAAAAGGAAAAGGGCGAATCACAAATTAATAACTATTAGTATAAGAGCATAATATTAATTCTCTCATTCCCATTTCCTCAACTGAAGAAAGCTCTAATTGATTTCATAAAGCAGCCAAAGTATCCTTCTTAAAACATCTCTCTGTGTTGCTCTCTTAAAACACCGGTAGCTCCCTTTTGTTTCTAGGAAAAGAAAATACAAACTCTTTCTTGACTTTTAACATTACTCCCAGTCTGACTCTAGCTTATCTTTCTAGTTTAATTATTCTGCCTTACTCTTTATGCATTCTACATTCCAAACAAACTAACCTATTGTTTTCCATATAAAACACTCCATTTCCTGTCTCTGTGCCTTGTATAGATTGTGTACACTCCCCCACAATTACACCTTGTTACGTTTTTCCTTACCTTTTTTACCTTATAAAACCTGAGGTTTTCTCCTACTTTTAGGAAGCTTATTTTAATGATCTTAGTTGCTAGTTCTATCTATAACTTCCTTCCTCAATTACTTTGTTTTTACTTCATACCTATCTTGAAATACCTTTTTTTTTTGGGGGGGGGGGGGTGAATGTTGCTTTCCTCCAACAGAATGTAATTGCCCCAAGATAATGACTTTTTTTGTTTGTTTGTTTTTGGTATTCTCAGTGCCTAGCACAATACTAAATACATAGCTGATATTTAATGTTTGTTGAATGAGCAATTTATAGCAAACCTTAGATGCAGTAGACAAGCCACAGTTAGAAGCCAACATACCAACATGCTATGTTATTTGTGTGATCTTGAACAGCTCACTTTTTTTTTTGGCTGGGGTAGGTAGATGGTGCAGTGGGTAGAGCACCAGCCCTGATGTCAGGAAAACCTCAGTTCAAATCTGGTCTCATAGCTGTGTGACCCTGAGAAAGTCACTTAACCCCAATTGCCTCAGCCAAAAAAAAAAAAAAAAGAAAGAAAGAAAAAGAAAAAGAAAAAAAAATGGCCTCAGTTTCTTCCTTTCCATTTCCTCATTTTTAAAAAAGAGATTGAACTAGATAAATTATATCTCTAATATTCTAGGACTTTATGGTTTCTAGGATATACACTAAAATCTTTGATAGAAAACTTGTGGAGATCATTTCCAACTATTATTTCCCTATAGGGTCAAGAATATAGCAATAATAGCTCTCCTGAAATTTTCTTTAACAAGCAAGTGCTCCCCCAACCAAAAATTAAACTTGAAATACAAAAATTAAAAGGAGAAATCAATAAAATTGAAAGTAAAAAAACTATTGAATTAATAAATAAAACCAAGAGTTGGTTTTATGAAAAAGCCAATAAAATAGATAAACCTTTGGTAAATTTGATCAAAAAAAAGAAAGAGGAAAATCAAATTGATAGTCTTACAAATGAAAAGGGGGATCTTTCCACCAATGAAGAGGAAATTAGAGAAATAATAAGGAGTTACTTTGCCCAACTTTATGCCAATAAATTTGATAACTTAAGTGAAATGGATGACTTCCTCCAAAAATATAGGCTCCCTAGATTAACAGAGGAGGAGATAAATTGCTTAAATAGTCCCATTTCAGAAAAAGAAATAGAACAAGCTATTAATCAACTCCCCAGGAAAAAATCCCCAGGGCCAGATGGATTCACATGTGAATTCTACCAAACATTTAAAGAACAATTAGCCCCAATGTTATATAAATTATTTGAAAAAATAGGGGATGAAGGAGTCCTACCAAACTCCTTTTATGACACAGACATGGTACTGATACCTAAACCAGGTAGATCGAAAACTGAGAAAGAAAATTATAGACCAATCTCCTTAATGAATATTGATGCTAAAATCTTAAATAAGATATTAGCAAAAAGACTTCAGAAAATCATCTCCAAGATAATACACTATGATCAAGTAGGATGTATTCCAGGAATGCAGGGCTGGTTTAATATTAGGAAAACTATTAATATAATTGACCATATTAATAATCAAATTAATAAGAACCATATGATCATCTCAATAGATGCAGAAAAAGCATTTGACAAAATCCAACATCCATTCCTACTAAAAACTCTTGAGAGTATAGGAATAAATGGACTATTCCTTAGAATAATCAGGAGCATATATTTAAGACCTTCAGTAAGCATAATATGCAATAGAAATAAACTGCAACCTTTCCCAGTAAGATCAGGAGTGAAACAAGGTTGCCCACTATCACCATTACTATTCAATATAGTACTAGAAACGCTAGCCTCGGCAATAAGAGCCGAGAAAGAGATTCAAGGAATTAGAGTAGGAAATGAGGAAATTAAACTATCACTTTTTGCAGATGACATGATGGTATACTTAGAGAACCCCAAAGACTCTGCTAAAAAGCTACTAGAAATAATTCAAAATTTCAGCAAAGTGTCAGGATACAAAATAAATCCACAAAAATCCTCGGCATTTTTATATATCACTAACAAAATGCAACAGCAAGAGATATAAAGAGAAATTCCGTTCCAAACAAATGTTGAGAGTATAAAGTATTTGGGAATCCATCTACCAAAGAAAAGTCAGGAATTATATGAGAAAAATTACAAAACACTTGCCACAAAAATAAAATCAGATTTAAATAATTGGAAAGACATTCAGTGCTCTTGGATAGGCCGAGCGAATATAATAAAGATGACAATACTCCCCAAACTAATCTATTTATTTAGTGCTATACCAATCAGACTCCCAAGAAACTATTTCAATGACCTAGAAAAAATAACAACAAAATTCATATGGAAGAATAAAAGGTCGATAATTGCAAGGGAACTAATGAAAAAAAACTCAGAGGAAGGTGGTCTAAGTGTACCTGATCTAAAGCTATATTATATAGCAGCAGTCACCAAAACCATTTGGTATTGGCTAAGAAATAGACCGGTAGATCAGTGGAACAGATTAGATACAAAGGACAAAAAAGGGTACATCTATAGCAATCTAATCTTTGACAAACCCAAAGATTCCAACATTAGGGATAAAAATTCATTATTTGGAAAAAACTGTTGGGAAAACTGGAAATTAGTATGGCAGAAATTAGATATGGATCCACACTTAACACCATATACCAAGATAAGATCAAAATGGATCCATGATTTAGGCATAAAGAGGGAGATAATAAATAGATTAGAGGAACAGAGGATAATCTACCTCTCAGACTTGTGGAGGAGGAAGGAATTTATGACCAGAGGAGAACTAGAGATCATTATTGATCACAAAATAGAAGATTTTGATTACATCAAACTAAAAAGTTTCTGTACAAATAATACTAATGCAAACAAGATTAGAAGGGAAGTAACAAATTGGGAAAATATTTTTAAAAACAAAGGTTCTGACAAAGGTCTCATTTCCAAAATATATAGAGAACTGACCATAATTTATAAGAAATCAAACCATTCTCCAATTGATAAATGGTCAAAGGATATGAACAGACAATTCTCAGAGGGAGAAATTGAAACTATATCCACTCACATGAAAGAGTGTTCCAAATCACTACTGATCAGAGAAATGCAAATTAAGACCACTCTGAGATACCACTACACACCTGTCAGATTGGCTAAGATGACAGGAACAAATAATGATAAATGTTGGAGGGGATGTGGGGAAATTGGGACACTAATACATTGCTGGTGGAGTTGCGAAAGAATCCAGCCATTCTGGAGAGCAATTTGGAACTATGCCCAAAAAGTTATCAAACTGTGCATACCCTTTGACCCAGCAGCGCTACTACTGGGATTATATCCCAAAGAAATACTAAAGAGTGGAAAGAGTCATATATGTGCCAAAATGTTTGTGGCAGCTCTTTTCGTAGTGGCTAGAAACTGGAAGATGAATGGATGTCCATCAGTTGGAGAATGGTTGGGTAAATTGTGGTATATGAAGGTTATGGAATATTATTGCTCTGTAAGAAATGACCAGCAGGAGGAATACAGAGAGGCCTGGAGAGACTTAAATCAACTGATGCTGAGTGAAATGAGCAGAACCAGAAGATCACTGTACGCTTCAACAACAATACTGTATGAGGATGTATTCTGATGGAAGTGGAAATCTTCAACATAAAGAAGATCCAACTCACTTCCATTTGATCAATGATGGACAGAGGTAGCTACACCCAGAGAAGAAACACTGGGAAGTGAATGTAAATTGTTAGCACTAATATCTGTCTGCCCAGGTTGCATGTACCTTCTGATTCTAATGTTTATTGTGCAACAAGAAAATGGTATTCACACACATGTATTGTACCTAGACTATATTGTAACACATGTAAAATGTATGGGATTGCCTGTCATCGGGGGGAGGGAGGGGGGTAATTTGGAAAAATGAATACAAAAAAAAAAAAAAAAAAAACAAGCAAGTGCTTTTGATAAAACCTCACAAGTTGTTTCTCCTGACTTGATTTCTGGGTGGCTGCAATATATTTAGTAGTGATTTGTTCTACTGTCTTCCTAAATAACAATTGAATTGGGCTTTAATTGCCTAATCAGTCTCATCTTCTTCCTTTAAAAATTATATTAATCGTATTTGTTTTTCCAATATTTAAAGCAACACTTTCTTCATGAGATCCTAAAAATAATGGGCAATATCTTTGATACAACATTGACATAGGGGCCCCTAGGTGGCGCAGTGGATAGAGCACCAGCCCTGAATTCAGGAGGACCCGAGTTCAAATTTGATCTCACACATTTAACACTTCCTACCTATGGGACCTTGGTCAATGAAGAGATTTTTCCATCACAATTTCATATATTGATGTTAACTTGGTAAATACTCCTCAGAAAAAGAAAAAAAAAAAAACAACATTGATATTTCTTTTTGCATGCTCATGATATTTTAAAGAAACACATTCTTTAACCATTTTTTTTTCTTCATTCAGATTTGTCTTAATTACCTTCCCACTATCTGCCATTTGATCCATTTTATTAATGGGTCACAAATCATTACAAGTAGAGATTAAAAATATTTAAACATCTGCTGCTCTTCTATAATCAGCTTTACACAAATTCAGAAAAGCCTTACATAAAATTTGGAAAAATATTTATCTTTTCTGTATCTTTTAACTTATATTTTTTGTCCTTTAAATAAAACAAAATAAAACAAAAAGCTTTTGTCATATTATCCCTTCATAAAATTATAATTATGGCCTGGTACACTTAGTAAACTGACCCACTTTTCATTTGGTTTTCAATTTGCTCCTAAGTCCCTGTTAAATTTGGGCCTAACATGTTGTTTCCTAAGGAGCCAATAGAATTGTTCTGGCGTATCTGGCTTCTGTTTTTCTTCTTCTCATCATATACTTGTCAATACCTGCTCAGTTTTGAAGCTTTGAAGGTCGTGTGATTTTATTTAGATAGGTTCCCAGCATATTAGGCTGGGATTCAATGCCCAGGTCTCACTATACTTGTTCAACATATACATACTGATAAGCTCCCTAAATTTATCAAAATCTATATTCTCAAAATTCATTATAAACAAGCATGGTTGAATTCTCAAATCTGACCTCAGGTAGTTAGTTGTGTGACCCAGGGCAAGAAAATTAACACTATATTTATCTCAGTTTCCTCATCTGTAAAGGGAGATAATAAATAGCATCTGCCTCTCAGGGTAGTTGTTGGGATTAAATGAGATTATAATTATAAAGTACTTAACATAGTGCCTCGAACATTTTCTTCTTGTTGCTTTTGTTCAATTGTGTCTGATTTTTCATGACCTTATTAGGAGTTTTCTTGGTAAAGATACTGGGATCACATTTGAATTCATGTCTTCTTGGTTCCAAATACTATCTGCTGTGTCACCTACTTGCCCATAAGTATATTAATGTTTTAGCATATTGAATATTATCTTTGATTGTTTTCTTCAAGATTTCCATCCAACTTTTGAACCTTGGCAAATTTTTCTCCTTAGAAAGAAATTTCAAAAGTAGAAAATGCAGGTTTGATACGTAGTACAGTGGATAGAATACAGACCTGAAGTCAGGAAGATTCTTCCTGAGATCAAATCTGCTCTCAGACACTTTCTGGCTATGTGACCAAATTTGCCTCTACTTCATCATCTGTCAAATCAGCTGAAGAAGGAAATGGCAGGCCACCCTTTTTCTTTTTCTTTTTGCCAAGAAAACCTTAATTGGGGTCACAAAGAGGTCGACTTGATTGAAATGACTAAAGAACAACAAAAGTGCTAAGTAGTCATTACATATTCTAAACACCTATTGGTCAAAAATTCCAAAGGATCTATTAATCTAAGGTGTTTCTGGAGCATTTAACTTAAATCCAACATTTTAGCTCCTAGAGTAATAATTTATCCTGTTGTGCCACAGTTCTCTTTTAAAGTCCTGACCCAGTTTCCCTAATTGTTCTATTCAGTTACTCTGCCTCAGGTTATAACCATTCCCTCTTAATGTTAGGATAAAGGTCTTATATCTTAGACCTTAGACTTTAGTCATTCCCTCTTAATGTTTGATGGGATAAAGGTCTTTATCCATTTTAGACATCATTAGAATATCAAGAGCCTCTGCAGTACCTCCTTCCATTATGCCTGCCCCCATTATGTCATCCTCATCCTAGGTTCCTCCCCCCATTAGGTCATCCCCATCCAGGTGCCTCCCCCATTATGTCATTGTTCTTGTTACCCCATAAAAGAATCTTGTTATGGGACATTCAGGGCTGGATTCTTCGAGATGATAGTCTCATTCAGTCCTGTGACTAAACCAAGGATCCATTTGGTCCCAGTAAATCTCTTCCTTTCAAATAAAATATTAATAACTCCCTAATCTCTATCCTGCCTCAGTTTCTCCAGCATTACACCACTATGGTTAAATTGTTAGATATTTTCTAAGTGTCTTTTTTCATTCTACTCTTGAAACAAAGACCAGACAAGGCTTATATAGAATATATATATTCAAATCATATATACATATAATCAAATAGTCCAATACAATAAATATCAAGGAGATATCCTGAAACTATTTTTTATGACTAAAGTTAATACTGCCATGAAACAGAAAAGTAGTATCTTGTAATGAAGTTTAATAGCATTCCATCTTAACTTAAAAAACTGTATGATGAATGGCAGGTTCTCAGGATAACTTCAGGAAAAAAAAAAAACACTAAAAAAACTTGTTAAGCCCATAATTTAGCTAAATTGTAGTACTATTAATGCCAAAGTAATCATCATTTTATAACATCATTTCTATAGGGAAAAAATCACTCCAACTTCTAATTCAGTATGTTATTAAAATCATCACCTAGAATTGGAAAATTGGTGTTCCATCTCTCCCTCCTTAATAAAAAGACCACAATAAGAAGAATGGAAATCTTTAGGCTTCAGTAGTAGTAAGCTGTGGTACAGTGGATAAAGTGCTGAGTCTGAACTCAGGAAGACTTAATTCAAATCTGGTTTCAGACACTCATCCAGGGAAGTCATTTAACCCCATTTGTCTCAGTTTCTTCATCTGTAAGAAGGATATGGAAAGGAAAATGCCATTCCAGTATCTTTGCCAAGAAAACCCCAAATGGGATCATGAAGAGTCAGTTATGATTGAAATTATTAAACAACAATGCATAATAAAAAAAAGTCCTGAAGAAGAGTGGCAAATACAAAGAGTAGTGATAGAGTCAGTGACAAAGGAGGCAAGACGAAAGAGTTGCTTATCAGACAGTTTCCCTTATTGAGCATAAGGGAAAATAAGTCTTTAATTGGGGCAGCCTTGTGTATGAAAGAGATACTACATAGTTGATTGTTCCCAAGTCAGTGACTTCCTATATTAGGGAGAATATTGGGATTAAGGGAGACTTAAGAAGCAGAGTGATATGTGAGAGTCATAGGTTTTTTACTTTAGTTTCTGTGCCAATGATTAATGATATTTGGATGAAAAGATATTTATTGTTCTTGACTAAAATAGCATCTCATCACTAATAGTTTGGACACCTGGTGATCATTTTTTTTTGGTTATGACAATACAAGAAGTAAATAAAAATACAAATGATCCTTGGTGCTACATATTCTTTTTAGTATTAGAGTAGTGACAGCAGAGTAGTAAAAACAAAAGGGTTTTGGTGATGGTAGAGGTTATTACAAAACATAATTTTTAGACTACATATGAACATTAACTTACCTATTAACCTATTAACACTCTAATTGTAAAAGCCTTGTCCAATGACAAACTGGAGGAACTGAATTATGTTAATCTTGATATTCTTGATGAAAAAAAGTTGGAAGTGAAAAGAAAGTTTCATTTAAGTGGAAAAATGATTCATAGGTTTTTTTTGAAAAGGCAAATAAAAGGCATTGATGGAGTTATGGCTACCATGTTTGCAAAGTTAATAAAAACCATCATTTCATGGGATATTTTGTTAGCTTGCATTTATGTGCATGATACGCATACAGTTTAAAAACTGTCATTTTGAAAATAATTGGAGCTTATATGCTATCATCCATTGGAGATAAAGAAGTAGATATATCTTATGGAAAATTCAATAAGCTCCTCCAATATATTTTGTGATTTAAATGAAAAGAACTAAGAGTAGTAATACGTATTCGCATATGTACATATGTGTATGTTTGTATATATACATATGAATGTATGTTTGTACATATATATGTATATATACATACATATGTATGTGAACATATTAGAAAATATAATTTAGGAGTAAGGAATGAGAAAGTTTTGAAGCTTTCTAGAAATCTTGTGCCTATATATGGAATGCTATATTTGAGAAAACAGTATCACAAAAATTAAGTAGATTTATGTTTTGACAAAAAGTAACTTCTTAGTGATCTGTCATTCCTGAATAAGCTATCTACATAAGGATCCTCCTAGAATAAAAAGCATAAATAATATATAAACTATAATTCAAATAATAAAATGAGAAAAATTATAGTGTTTAATTAAAAGAATTCTAGCCTCATCTGTTTAAATAAGTCACTATTGCTCCAAACCAGGAAACAGAAAAGGATATCAAAAGTGATAATGGAAGGCAACTGCAACTGCTTTTTGTTGTTTTTGTTTCCTTGCTTGTTTTTTTCTTTCTCTTTACCCTTATTTGATCTGATTTTTCTTGTGGAATATGATAAATGTGGAATTATGTTTAGAAGAATTGCACATATTTAATCTATATTGGATTACTTGCTTTCTAGTGGGAAGAAAAATTTGGAACACAGTTTTGCAAGAGTGAATGTTTAAAACTATCTTTGCATGTATTTTAAAAGATAAAAAGCTATTATTATAAAAAATTGTGATTTTAAAAGTCAGTAATATAGTTTCTAAAGATTCTTTCAATTTGAACTTGACATCACTTTGTAAGGTGACTTCCTCTGGACTCTGTAGCTTGTCAATGTTCTTCTTAAACAATCTTACAAAGGTCTGACAAAGGCAATACTAAAGCAATATTTTTGGAAACTATGATTCTTAATGTTTTTCAAAATCTAATGAACATTTTTTTTGGTTGACACATTATACTGCTAACTCATTTTGAGGCTGTGGTCTGCCTTAACTTCTGGGGCCCCTTCATTTTTTCTGATAAACTTCCTTCTAATCATGTTTTCCCTTATCCTATATTTTTTATGTTAATTTTTAAAAGTTGAATAGTATTCACTTATCCCTGTTGAATTTCATAACATTAAGGTAAGATTCATGAGATCTCTTTTCTCCTACCCCCAGTCCAGGTCTGAATAAATTTCAGCTTTATTGAACATGTACAAGTATTTCATTCTTCTCAACTTTTATGTAGTATTTTTGAACCCTTAAGTTTTACTGATGCCTAGAGAAAGCAAAATTTTGAAGTTTAAATTATTTTCTCCCCCTTCAGAATGTAAAGACCTGTTTCAGCACTTGAGTTTGTGGTAGGTTTTTTTTTTTTTTTTTTTTAAATTAATTCAAACTGCTTTATTCTTTCTTTATTATATTGCTTGCCATTCAAAAACTTCCTAGATCTAGTTTTCTTAAAAATATCCTGGACATTTGCTACATAAATACACACACACATATATACAATATACATACACACATAAGCATATATGCATATACATATACTATAATGCCAGAGAAATTGAGCAAGATAGAGACTAGAGAACAATTCAACAATTTATTAAATGGGAGATTTATTGGGACCAAATAGACCCATGGTTTGGTCCCAGGGCTAAATGAGACTATTATCCCAAAGAATCCAGCAGTGAATGTCGGATACAAGATTCTTTTATAGTTACAAGATTGATGACATTATGGGGAAAGTCCCCATGGATGACCTAATGGGAGGAGGCACCTAGGATGACATAATGGGAGGTACTGGAGAGGCTCCAGATATTCTAATAATGTCTAAAATGGATAAAGACCTTTATCCCATCAAACATTAAGAGGGAATGACTAAAGTCTAAGGTCTAAAATATAAGACCTTTATCCCTTTATGAGGGAATGGTTATAACCTGAGGCAGAATAACTGAATCGGACATTTAGGGAAACTGGGTCAGGACATTAAAAGAGAACTGTGGCACAATACATATATGTCTATATATACTCACACATACATACACACATACTTAACCTGAGACAACTCAAGGTTGTCAATCACATTTCTGAGTGAGCTAAATGTGTAATTTCTCTCTGAATTCTCAATAGAGTCTATTCATCTATACTTTTATCTATCAGTCAAAAAAGTTTTTATAAGGCCCTAAAACATGGATTTAGAATTTTTAATTGCTTCATCACTCACTGTAAACCAATTATTCTTAGATCAGACTGTTTTTCAGATTTTTAAAAAATACAGATACTTCATGTATTCTGATTTTACCATATTTTAGCTTTGTTCTAATATTTCTTGTTTTATGATGCACTTTTAGTTATATCTTCCATTTTGAGGGTATTTATTCCTTGTTAATACTAATTATGAGAGCTAATATTTAAGTAGAAATTCAATGATTGTAAAGCATTTAATATACAATAGCTCATTTGAGCTTCACAACAACCCAGTGAATTAAATACTACAGTTAGATAATTTGCTTATCACCATCGTTAGGGATTTGAACCAGTTTCCGATTTCAAGATCCATCACTCTATCTATTATGTCACACTGTCTCTCAACTTTTGCTACAATTTTCTAGATTCTGTTTTAAGTCATAAAGACTCTTGAGTTTTTTTTTTTTTAATTGATTGCTCATTTTATTCCTGACTTTTTTCCTTGCTTCTTTAATTAATGCTTTCAGACTCCTGTGGGCTTCTTGTGATCTTTCTATTCTCTTTTCTGGGGATCTAATTATAATTGTAAAATTATCTTTTTTTGGAATTTTTTCATGGCATAAAATCAATGTAGAATACTTATTGTTACATGTCACTTATTTATCATGTTAGGAACTTTGCTTGCTCATATCTTTAGTTTTTGCTGTTTTATTTTTTCCTGGATGAATTTCTTTCTTTCATTGTCCTTTGGTTGTTTTTTAATTTTGACAGTTTATTTGGCATACTTTGTTTTTCTATGTGTATTCCCAGCATTAATGACAATGGTTGGCGCATAGTAAGCATTTACTTTTTTTCATACTTTTTCATTCATTTCTGTTTCTAACTATTCTGACATCATGAGGAGAGGGACATACATACTTTTACCAGAGTCAGTCAGAAGCATGGGTAATGCAAAATTCTTAAACCTGGAGCAGGAATTTTATGGTTCATAAGGAACTAGAGCTAGAGGAATTAAGAATTAAGAAACCTTAAAATGTTAGTGAGCAAATCTTGACTTTATTCCTCACTAGCTTGGTGAATTATGTAGATTGTGGCAAGAAAGGATTAACTTTTGATCAACCCTGAACTCTTTTTCACTTTCAAAAAGTCCTAAAGTAGGATAGTTTGTCTTAATCCTTTGTTTTCTAAAACCAATGAAATAGGGTAAGGTGATGTCTTGCTTTGTTTGTGAATTGGATTTAAGAGAGGCAAAGTGGCACAAAGTCATCATCCTCATTCTCTCTTCCAGTGTCATCAAAGTCCAGGACCAAGACAAAAATCAAATTTAGTGGTAATAGCCCAGGATATAGTAGATAATGCTGGCAACTTTGATGTCTAACTAAACTCTAAATACTCCACAGTGTCTGATTCAACTTCCTTCATGGCCATTGGGACAAATTGTTCTCACCCATCCATTTCACCAGGGATGAGATGGACATAGTCTTAACTTGCTGTTGGATTTAAGGCCTATTGGTTATCACCAGCCTAGTTTAGCTCATCTGCCAGGAAGATTTTACCAGGGTGTGGCCACTGCACATGTTAGAGCTTTTTGGAGCCATAAGGGATACAAGAATGGCAGGTGGACATCAAAGATGGATGAGAAACCTTGAAAAGGGCTTAGCAAACCCTCACACAAAAGGTGCTAGTCCTTTCTGGACACTACATATCCTAAAGAAGGATAGTATAATAATGCTAGGAAATGGTACAGTTCCTTGAAAAGTCAGAGCTCAATGGAAGACAGAGTTGTTTGACTTGCAATACTGAGTACTTTTCTGTACCAGAGGAAAGTTCTTCAATTGTAGTAATATTATAATTCTGGGAATGACTGTATGGGTCTCTAGGCAAGTGAAACTTATTGAAGGGAAATGAGTTGACTCTCTAATGATACTGAGTGCTTTCCTTTTGTGCGTGGGTTTCAAATATGGAGTAGTACTTATGGAGGTGAAGCTCACTTATAGAAAGGAGAATTATTTTGACTTTTGATAGGATGATGCACATTTTCTGCCAGGTGAAATGAAACTTCTGAATTGAATGTATTTTTAGTCCAAGTGTTTGCATGGAATCAGAGTCTTTTATCACTACCTTTAAAGCAGCTAGGTAGTTCAAGGGATTAGAGCATTGGCCTGGAGTCAGAAAAAACTATGTTCAAACCCAACTTCAGTCATTTAATAACTGTGTGATCCTGGGCAAATTATTTCATCTCTGTTTGGCTCAGTTTCCTTATCTGTAAAATTAGGATAATAATGGCATCAACTTCCTAGGGTTGATGTGAAGATAAAATGAGATAATATTTGTAAAATGCTTTGCAAGTGTTAATGTGGTCTATAAATGCTAGCTATTATTATTATTTTCAATAGAGGCTGGGCTGAGAGCAAAATTCCAGTGTTCCCAGGGGAAACCATGCATACAAGCATGAAGCAAAGAAAGAGTGATTATTGAGAAGGCTCTAAGATTGAGTCCAATTAATATAAACCCAGAGCTTCATTTCTGTTCTTTGAATTAAAGAAGTTGTGGTTTGTTTTGTTCCTTTCTCAGCTTCTTTTCTGAAAATGAGTGCTTCCTCTATCTGCTTGACACTCTGGAGGTCATCATTCAGAATACACAATATCTTTCTTTGTTTTATTGGAATGTTAGTGGTTTCTTCAGGTCTCTTGTTTTTGCCTGGTTCTCATACATGAATATGTAAATGAGCTGTTTCAATGTGGGGAATTCTGGGTCCTAGAACTCTCTTTTAGCCCCACAGATCTAACCCATCTGTAGTTTAGCAGGAAAGTCCAAGGGAGTTGCTTGAGGCACATGGATATTAAATTATGCCATGTAGTATCTATCACAGAGTAAGTATTACAAGAAGGATTTGAACCCAGTCTTAAAGACTCTGAGCTCAATACTTTATCTACTGTGTTATGCTTTCTTCACATCTCATAACTTAGCAAAAATGAAAGTTTTCACTTAAATTAAAAAACAAAATAAGATAATTACATGAATATAAGAGGAGATAGAAAGCAGTTCATGTGAAAAAGATATGTCTTTTAAGCTTAATATTCATCAACAATGTAATGTTGACTACCTATTTTACAAGGTTGTGATGAGATATTTTACAAACCCTTAAAACTCTCTTTTGACATGAGTTATCATTATTCTTATTTATATGTGGTGGTCACAAAAGCCTCATGTAATAATTGTAGATTCCATGAAAAGAAACAGTGTTCAGAATGAAGTAGATAGTATTGCACATAATACCATGTCCTGAATAGATCACATTTGGAGCAGTGGGTTCACACTGAAGATTTTGAGATGTTACATCACAATGACTTTCTTAGGAAGGACATTGATAAGATGGAGACTCTTCAGAGGATGGGGAAATGAAATGGGGAAATTTCAAGAGAAGAGGGATAAATAACCTGGAGAAAAGAACATGTGTGAGAGGATGAGAGAGGAGAGAGTTGGGTATTGAAAGAGGGGATTTCTCCCTTCAAATATTAAAAGGGTTGTTATGTGTGGAAGAGGGATTAAATTTATTCTTCTTGGTCCTAGTAGTAACACCTAGGACAAATGGGTAGAAAAATTTTACAACTGAGAAGATAGATTTTGGATCACGCTAAGGAAAAATATGCTGAGTAAACTGTCCAGAAATGATTTGTGAGGTGGTAAGTTCTCTATGATAATTGGTTTTCTTCCTCCTCCTCCTCCTCCTGCTCCTCCTCCTCCTCCTCCTCCTCCTCCTCCTCCTCCTCCTCCTCCTCCTCCTCCTCCTTCTCCTCCTTCTTCTCTTCTTCTTCTTCTTTTCTTCTTCTTCTTTTTCCTTCTGCTGCTTCTACTGCTTCTCTCTTTCTCTCTCCTTCCCTCCTTTATTTCCTCCCCTCTCCCTCCCTCTCTCTTTCTCCCTGTCATTTGATTCTCACAAATATATTATGAAATAGGTATCATGGATATTTTTATTCTTTTTTTTACAACTGAGACAACTAAGACTCACAGATTGCCCATGATTACACAACTAACATGTATCCATGGTAGGACTAGCTCTCTCTTGCTTCCAAGTGTAGCATTCCTTCCCTTATACTAAGCTCCTATCACTGGAGGTCTTAAATGAAGACTGGATTGTCTCTTATTTAATATAGCAAAGAATTGTTTCAGAGGTGAATGAATGACCTTTGTGGTACTTTTGAAATGTAAAATTCTTATAGGTGCTAGATAGGGTGCTGGGAAGCAAACCCAGATCTTTTGACTGTAAATCCAGCAACTTTTTTTGCTATATTGTATTTTGTTAATAAATTAGAAAAATGATTTTCAATTTGTAAATAGGAATTTCATATATATATATATATATATATATATATATACACATATATGCCCACACATATACATATGCATAACTTTATAATATAATGTTCTGCATTTTTCATTAAATAAAAACCATCTTTTCAAAATTTACTTTAGAATTTCAGGAAATTTACATTTCTGTCTATAACAGCAAAAATTAACATCTCATGCAAATTGTTTTCCTCTATTGCATGCAATTCATAATCTTCCCCACTAACTCTAAGGATACTGTAATTTGTATAAATTATCCCTCATTGTTTGTTGGCTCTTCCACATATTGGAAAATTCAAAAATGAGTGTCATACCTGACAGGAATTGAAATTGAAATGTAATCTCAGATTTATCACAAGTCCTAACCATCAAGTGTAACTTTAACACATTTTATTAGGCAAAAAATGTTCATTATACATATGAAAATATATATTTTTATGTTCTATGCCTCTGATATGGGGAACCCTTAATATTAGATAATTATTTAGCTCATTTTCCTATACCCATTTATTTGGTAGCTCATTAATTACCTCAGAGCCGGGAAAATGTTTCCTTTAAGAAGGTTAAACAAAGAGTTTATTGACATTAGTGAATTGCTTAAAGAAAACATTATTAAATAAAAGGCACTTATTTAAACACTAAATTAATCATTTAAAGGAAAATTAGAGGTCGTATCTCCTCCTAAATAAATAATGTTAACCAGTAATGAGATACCCATTTTAGATTATAGGCAGGTTTTGGTTTCAGAATGTTGGCTGATGAGTAAAAAGCTTTCTAGGTTTATTTGGCCTTCATGAATATATTGTAAAATTTCATTCATGAAATTAAAAAAATATATATATATATATATTTATTATTGATAACTGCATCATTTAAAAAAATTATGGAAAACACCTTTAAAGCTATCCTTTCCCAAAAGCAGAAGAAAAGATTTACGCTCCCAGAGAAGGCTCCTACCGTGGAAATCGATTCTCCTAAGCTACTGGCTACAGTTATCCATCTTATCAAACAGACCAATGCATGAGTGCCCTTAACACTGTCATTTGTATGATCTTGCTGTGCCAATGTTAACCATTCCAATATTATAGGACAAGCAGTATGCACAACTCACACTGGTAAGAAGCTCCAAATTCCTCTTTTTAAAAAACAATTTATTATTATTTTTTATTATAGCACATCTTATTTTTTCCCTTGGGGTGAAGAGAAACAGAATCCCCCCCACACACACACCCCTTTCATATAGCCTTTTTTATGAGGTAAGGTGGGGAACATGGTTCCATTAGTGCTGTCTGATGGTTTAATTGTTTTGTTTTCTTTTAGGCTGAGCATCCCACTGACCAACTCCATGCTGGTGCCTAGTCCCACACCTTCCTCACGCTGCCTCAGAGAAGAGACCCTCACATAACATCATGAATACAGAATGCATGGCCCCACCGCTGAGCTTGCATTAGCACTCCTTCCACTGATGATGGCTGTTGTGGCTGTTGACAGGTACCATAGCGCTGCACTCCAGGCTGTTTCATGGGTGATACCAAATCTGGTGCCAGCAGCTTTGTTAATCACAATGCTCTGGGTTTTGTTTATAGCCATGCAAGAGTTAAGAACTTTAAGTTTAATGAAATCTGACATTAGAACTGATAAATAATGACAATATCCAGGGGTTGCATTGGCGACCCCTGGATGGATATTATCATCAAAGGGCACAGCAGATTTCACTTTCTATTAAGAAAGACGCATTGTTCTGTGTGGAGGAGGTAAAAGGGAAGGACCTGGGGTTGAAAACTGTATGCATGATTCTTTTTTTTTGTATGTTAGTTCAGGATTCATTTATAGAGACACAAATGATTGCTTTTACCATTACAATAATGGCCTTCAACCTGAACATTGTTCTAATTAAGACTGCTCAACTCATCACTGCACCCCACTTGGGTAGCCTTTGATGTCTAAAGGGCTGAGTTTCAGTATGTCATTTTGTGGTGGATAATGCCTTGTAATGTCATCCAACCTCCTCAGCTTCAGTGTTTCCTTCCACAGTAAATGGATGCATGAACCCCAAACCCAAAGCTAGTACTCTACCAATTTTCTTCTCCAAGAGTGTTTGCAATTCCCCTTCCTACAAATGAAAGAAGAGATCTATCTCTATACATTTAATTAAATGTATATCTGATAAGTAGCAATCCTCTGAAGTAAAAAAAAAAAAAAAAAATTTTTTTTTTCAATTTGAGATCCCATAGGTTTCAATCCAATTCATTACTTCAGGAAGAAAAAAACCAGCAGAGAGAAAAGTTGTTTCAAGCCATCCTGATACCTCTCATTAACTGGGAAACACAAAGGAATAAAACAGGATTTTTCTGATTATTTCAGGTCCCCTCTCTTCTCCCCCCTCCCCATCCACTACGTTTAGACACAGAAAGAAAGACACTTTGTGTTTAAGGTTAATCAAATTTCAGTACATTTTTTTTTTTTTTTTTTTTTTTTAACAAACTGGAATCACACTAATCTTTTTTTCCCCCTCTAATGTGTGGCTGTTGAAATCCTCAGCTGTGATAAATTAAGCTACTTATTAATCTAATTATCGTACATTCATCCTAAAAACTTTCATGTGACTTGAAAAGGCTATTCAACCTTTTCCCTCCCCTCCCAGAAAGGGCTCAACCTTGCACCAATTAAGATCATTCTGAAGTAATGCTTTAAAAAAGCTTTCTATAATCACCCAGTGGAACATGGATGGATGGTAACCAAACTAAGAACTCTGGGAAAAGTTCAGCATTCCTTTCTGTCTGCCAACTTTTATGGTTTCACTGCACGAGAGAGGAAGACATCATTTTCCTATTTAGCTGTTAACTTCTTCGACACCAAAATAAAGTCCATGAAATTATTGCACAAATAAAGTTGGAGCATATGTTTTTAAATCAATTGACATCCTCATGCTATAGAAAAGGAACAATGACCAGATTTGCCTGAAAATACTGAGCATCAACCATATGAACTAAACCCTGTACTGTCTCTGCACAATGGCATATTTTGACCCCTAGAGCACATATTTACTATGCAGATTTTAAAAGGGCTCCTTTTATGACCTATCTATTGATATTGAAATGTTCCTATACTAATGTAGGTTCAATTTAGGATTAAAAAATAAAAAAAATATGTTGCTCGTGTATCATATCTTAAACATCCATTCATTGCCAAATACCACACTTTTTTAAAAAATGAGAGTATAAATAGAACTATTTTACATTCAAATTAAGCTAGCTATTAATTTGAATATAAAATAGCTCAGTTTATGTGGGTAGTTTCAATGACAGGTTTACCCTAAGACAGAATTCAGGAACATGACAAGATGGGGAAGGAAGTGGATGGCAGTTTGTCACCTACCCTCCATGCCCAGCAAACTTGCTAACTGAGAATAGTTTTTGAAGTGAAGATTAAAAGAGTGGAATTATAAAGTATAATTACATTTTATTGAAACTCTAGAAATCAGAAAAAAAATCCAGCAGGAAACTTTTAGTGAAACATGATGTGTTATCATTATCATTAAAAGATAAAAGTTCCATACTGTTTTTATCTGTTTATTTGGAAGAAATCCAGCCTTTACAGTTATGCAGGAAACAAAAAACTGGAATGCAGGAGTAATTATTAAAACTGTGTGATTTGTTATCTCAGCTACTGTCTTTCCAAATGGTAATGCAATATCAGCAGCTGCAGACGGTCGCTGATTTCCTCTATTAGTAAACAAGTGCTTTGGAGACCTGTGTGAGGCACTTTAAGCCCGCTACTCCCCGAAGTGCTGTCAGGCTTAACTACTAATCCATGGTATTTCAGAGCACTGGAAATTCATCTTTATAAAACCTGAACAAAAAAGGGAAAAAAGCCTGGAGGGCATGAGCTCCCTCTGGTGAGACAAATGACATGTTCATTTATTAATGAAACAATAACCCTGGAAAGAGGATCAAAGCACATTCCATCCTCACTTTACAATCCCCAATTTTCTCAGGCCAAACCATTTAATTGAGCCATGACAATGGAATACTTAATTGTTGCCTTAAAGTTTTGAAGAAAGGACTTCTTCAGAATCAATGTTCAGTTCAGGATTATTATCCAAATATAATATAGCCAGATTGTGGCTAGTGGAATTTGATTCATCCTACTTTGGGGGGCCTTTTAGCTGGCAGAAAAGGAATATTCTTTGACAGTTCTCTCTCTGCTCACAAGATATGCTGTTTGCCCTACTGCTGCTTCCCTACCCCGCCTGTTCAAAGGTTTGATGAATTCTCCCTTACTCTTAAAACAAAAATGTGCCTGCTTCTGGCCTTGTGTCCTGCTCAGGTGCCTCATGACATCATGTTTGTTGCAGCATCCCAAGTGACTTCCCTTGCATAATGAATAGGAAATAGCCACCTCCAGGGTGCAAGAAAGTCAAAAAAGCTAGGAGCGACTAGCAGGGAGCCTTAGACCAGTTAGGGGCTCAAGGAATATGTGCTGATGAGGTCGATGTCTTTGCCTTTGCATCTAGAAATGAGTAAAAGGCAAAGCAATACAACTTACTTCTTTGCCTTTCTGTGTATTGTTCATTAACTGCTAGGGTTTCAAAGCTGATGACAGGAATTTTTTTTTTAAGGACATGGTTTGATTTCTATATTAATTTTGGTTTTCAATGCAGCTTTGAGGCCCTCCCCCCTTTTTTAAAAATAGGTTTAGAGTTCATTGTAAATAACAAAGTTACACAATTCTGAAATAATTCTTCAGCATTCTTAACTGCCTTCTTTCTTCACATTTTCAAATAGAATGAAATGCAATAACCAGGTTCATAGGATCATAGATTTAAAACCAGAGGATCTCTTATTATTATTATTAGTTTAGTCTAATTCCTTCATTTTACATATAAGGAACTTTGAACTTCCAAAGACTTATGTGACTCATTTAGGATTTCACATTGGCAAATTTGAACTCAGGTCCTATGACTTGTATTCTTTCTATTATGCATCATATGTCTTGAGTAAATCATCTCAGCATTCAGCAATGTTTCTTAACTAATATGGCAAAGAGCAAACTAAATACTTTTAATATAGCTCTCTGGAAAACATCAGTTTTATTTTCAAATAATCACTGAAAGTTTAAATCTTGGCCTAATTTTCTGTTATAAAATATCAAGTATTTTAAATGGATCACTTGAATATGCTTGTCGTTTTTAACTTGTGCCTATCCATATTTATTATCCATATTTTAGAGTTCCAAAGGTGAATGAAAATCAGTTATCAAATAGGATTAACACAAAAATTTCCCATGAGTTTGAGCCTTCTTCTATGTCTTCTGTTTTATATGTGCTATGTTGTGCCATGGAGAATATATTTGGGGATAATGTTAGTTTTTTCTCACCTAGGACCACGTTTCCTCCTGATCTTTCTTTAGAGGCTGCTCTTATCAAAGAGCTTTTATTGTAAGATAGGTTTGAAAGACTTGGGACTTCTGAATATTTTATATAAAATTACTGTGGGGAATCTAGGAAAGGAGGCTATATAAAAGAAATATTACTGTGACATGGCTACCTTGAAAAATTCTCATTTGATCTTCTCTTTATTTATTCATTATTATTTTGCCTAACTTTTTTGGAGCACACGAAATAAACATAGCACTAATAATCCACATTTAGGGTATTGCTTTATTTCAATGAGCTCTTCTAGAATGTAGCACCCAACTGGGTTATTCCTCAAACTTTTACTCACACTCACAAACTAAGTATGTTATATAGTTCCCAGGTAGCCTCCAAAATATGTTATATTACCTACAGTTACTTTAAATAGGATTTCTCTTTCTATCTATTGCTGCTAGGCTTTGTTGGCAACATGTACAAATGCCAATGATTTATGTGAGTTTATTTTATAGCCTGCAATTTTGCTAAAGTTAATTGTTTTTAGTAGTTTTTTTACTTGATTTTCCAGGATTTTCTAAATATACCATCATAACATCTGCAAAATGTGATAGTTTAATATCCTTATTACTTTTTGTCTTATTTGATCCTCATAACAACCATGTAGGTAGGCACTATTATTTCAATTTTACAGATGTCTAAACTGAGGTAGATAGGCATTAAATGACTTGTCCAGCTACTAAGTGTCTGAAATCAGATTTGCATTCATATCTTGTCAAATATAAAACATGTATCTAGCAAAATCAATGCTAAGAGTCAATTCCTGAGTTTTTAACCTGTGGGTTTTTTTCCCCCCATTCTAGGAGTATCTACCAAGTTAACATCAATATATGAAATTGTGATGGAAAATCTCTCCATTGCCAAATCCTTTCTTCTTCCTTCTTGATCTCCCTGCAGAATTTGACACTACTGACCAGCCTTTCCTCCAGGATTCCTTTTTTTGGTGAGGTTTTTGTGACATTCTTGCTCTCTCATCCATGCTACACTCACTAAACATGGCTGTCCCCTAATGCTGTGTCCTGGTCGTCTTTTTCTTTTCTCTCTCTCAGTGATCTCATCAATTCTTATAGTTTCATTAATGATCTCTATGAAGATGATTCCTAAATCCTAAATCTGGCCCATATGTCCTGAGTCCTCATCATTCATTTCTAACTACTTTTTGCACATTTCAAAATGAACATCTCACAGATATCTCAAATTTTACATGTACAAACCAGAAGTCATTATCATTTCCCCTATTCCAACATACCCGTATCTCTTTTGAATTTCTTTATTATGTTCAGGCCACCACCATTCTCCCAGTCATTTAGGGCCACAACCTTGGAGTCATTCTCAGTGTCTCATTCATTTCACAATCAACTGATTGTAACTGGTTGCCAAATCTCAATACCTGTTAAATATTCCTCCTCATCATTGACACAGCCACTTTTTAAAATCAGCTTCTCTTTCACTTTTCGTCTAGATTATTTCAATAGACTTCTAATTGGTCGTCCTGTCTCAAGTCTCTCACCACTACAATACACACACACACACACACACACACACACACACACACGCACACACACTCCAAAGGTATTTCTAGGATCAGATATTCCTCTGTCTACAAATACATAGTAGTAAAAACATGTGATTGCTTGACCTAAACTAAGACTACTCTGATTCCTGGTTGCCTTTTCTGCTTTGTGTATCTTTCTAAAAGCACAGATGACTAAAGAGCTCTTTCCAGTTTTGTGGATTACTTCATGAATTTAAAGGGTTAGGAGTTTCCTTGGCTTTGACCTTGAAGGACTGATGCAGAGAAGGGGGAGGTCATCAGCAGAGCAGCAGCATGAAAGACTGATGGGGGAGTAGAAGAGAAAAGGATCAGGTTAAGTACTCTCCTAGGACTCCATTCTGGAATTCCTTAGTATAGAACCTAATTATGGCTAAAAAGAGAAAACAATGAAGGTGAGAGATTGGGAACTCAAGGGAGCTGCTCTTCATAGATGGGCAAGAAAGGTGAACAAGTTGACATAGCATATGGTACTTGGGTCCCATCCTCAGCTTCTACTCTACTCACTGTCCTGGAGCAAGGGTTGATTTTGTCTGCCACTTTCCCTCTCAGGTGATGGAAGAAGGGATGTGCAACATTCTCTTGGAAATAGGTCATCTTTTTAGGGCATCTCTCTAAGAGATACACCCTCTCTGGACAAATGGCACCAATTTAGGAACTCTTAATTTCTGTAATTTACAAGATAATCTTGTAAACAAGCTGCAAACTTCTCTCTCACTCTCTCATGATTGTTATTCAACAGCCTGTGCTTAGGGAAAGAAATACAAAGCAGAAGAGGAATTTAGAGGTATGATGTCCAGTCTTGGGCTTGACTAGATGAGGATGTATTCTTCCTGGCATAGAGCAGCATATGATGCTTGGGAGAGGAAGGAGAAGGAAAGAAATCCTGTCTGCCCCCAACTAGAAGTCCAAAGTAGAGTCGTAGAGTTACAAAAACATGTTTAAAAAAGAGAAAGAAAAAGAAGTGGAACTTTTCTCCTTGGTTCCTTTAAAAGCCTACCAAGTGGGCAACTCTTCTCAGCTCAGCTGTCAATCATTTTTGAAGCAGTCCCCAGTATTGTAAATCAATAAAAGATTATTTTGTCATTCAGAAGCATTAGTATTTCATTATTGAGTACATGTCCATCTCTATATAGATGGAGTATACACACTGAGATCTACAGGAGGTATGTAGGAAGTAGAATTATAATTTCTCTTGATCACCTGTTACACAGGAGTTCATTCAACATTAGTTCATTCAATTCAGTATAATGCAATGTATTCTAATACAATGCAATGAACATTCATTAGGTACTTAATGTAATAGAGAAATTTTGAGAAGACAATTTTTTGCTTTCTTCTGTGGTGGTTTTTGAGTGAGGAGGAAAATATTCTGTAGGCTTCTGTATTAAAAGGACAATGACCACAGCTCCCTTGTTTTCCTATTTAGCTGGCATATGACCATGAATACATGTAATTTCTCTTTTTTGGGGTCATGGTGGTAGTAATATCACATTTCTTCTTTCTTGATCATAAATAAACGAGCCTTTGGAGATGGCATTAACCAGATTAGGACATTGTGGACTTTGAAAAGCCAAAACACTCATTAGAGGCCCAGCAATTGGAGTCAGTAACAAAGTGTGCCAGGAGTATCAGCAGCCATGTCTTGTAAAGACTCTAATAAGGAAGAATCTGGTGAGGAGGACTGTGTAGAAGGTGAGTGACCTGCTTGACCTAGCTTAGCATGGAGGCAACATATTTGAACAGGGGGGCAATTCATTCACTGACTGTGGTAACAAGCAGAACTGAACTTTATGCAGACTATGATACACAAGCAGAACTTTATGGAAGAGAAAAAAGTCCTCTAAGGGCCTGGACAAACCCCTTAGTCATACATGTTCCCTACAGATATGTTTCACTACATGAGTACTTTCCAAGTTTGTACTCATTCTCTCAAGGGACTTGTGTGTGTGTGTGTATACACACAAACACATGCACACACATACATAATGATCTTGAGGCAGGGATGTGCAGGTAAATGTTGAAAAACTACTTCTCAGAAAAGTGTACAAAATTAAGAAAACAAAGCTTGATTATGTACATATATAATATATACGATTACATATCATATATATAATATATTTAAAAGAGTGAATGAATGGTGGTGGTGGTGAATGCTGTTTTGTTATTGAGTTGTTTCAGTCTGGCCAACTCTTTGTGACCCCATTGGGATTTGCTTGGCAAATGATACTGAACTAGTTTGCCTTTTCCTTTTTCCAACTCATTTTATAGATAAGGTAATTAAGGCAAATAGGGTCAAGTGACTTCTTTAAGGTCACAGAGCTAATAAGTATCTGAGGCCAAATTTGAAAACAGGAATATGGAGTCTTCTTTATTACTGGTCCCTTATTCTATCCATTGCACAACCTAGCTACTCTTTCTTATTGCTATACTTTCTCATTAAATATTCCTTTGTAAAAACTAATTGATGTTAAGAACATATCAACTAGTTGATCAATACTGGAGAGAATATGCTATATGGGACTTGTGAGCAATAGTTTCAGAAGTATAACTCCTTAGAGACTGTACTGACTCAAGAAGGCTGTTAATTTCAATGTGATTATTTATATCTTGGAATTTATTTATTGTTTTATTGATTGACTAGATTTAAGGAACTGAATGAGAAAATGTTAATAATGAATATTAGACTTATAAGTGTCTCTCTTTTTTTTATTTTTGAGAAATAGTTATTAATCATTTACTTGCATATCCCTGCCTCAGGGTTATCCAAAAAACCCTGAAGGGGGAAATAATAATTATCCCTTGAAGAAGCCAACCTGTTAGATTAGAAGTAATGGGGAGAGGCAGCTCTATAAGTCAATTTGAGGAAGGAGAATGTGCTAACAATCAATAACATCAGGAAATCCTTCCTGTAGAAAATATCAACTAAGCTGAGACTTGAAAGAAGCTAAAGTTTTTGAAAGCCAAAAGTGAGGAAGAAGTGATTTCTAGGGAGAGGGAATAGCCTAGACAAAGATATTGAGGCAAGAGATAGAAAGTCAAGTTCAGGGAATAGCAAATAGGAAGGTAGAGATGAAAGGCTCATTCATTTCATTCATTCAACAAGTATTTTAAAATTTTTAATGTCATTAAGAGATCATATATGATGAAGTAGAAAGAGCCCTAGAATGGGATTCAGGAAATCTGAATTTTAATTCTGATTCTTTAGATGCCTTAGCTATGTGATATTGGATGAATCTCTATCTCTCTGGCCCTCAAACACTTCATTTATGAAACAGATTGGACTTGACTTTTCTACTTACCATGTCTTTCAACGCTCAATAAATATTCATATAGAGGCAGAATTATACTGTCTCCATTGCAGTTGTGTATCATTAGCCCAAATCAAGTAAACTGTCTCAGCCTTAGTTTCTAGATTTATAAAAAAGAAATAATGGTACTACCTTCTGGGTTACTGATTAATGTTACTAATGCATGGATCAAGTTAGCTAATACTGGTAAAAGCTTAAAGAGTCAAAATATGACTAAAATGACTGAAAAACAACAGCAAAATTCTTCCTAATATTAAAGTGTTAAATAAAGGCTAGTAATGATTGTTGTTTTTGTCATTATTATAAAACAATACAAAAAGATTAAAACTCTATCTTTATTGTCTAGGGGCTGGTGATTCTGTAGTCTGGGGAGATAAGGCACATGAAATAATTCAATGACACTATCAATGGCAAAATGAGTGGATAGTCAGTATTAAAAGAATTGTCTTGAACTATTATAATTCCTGCTTCCTCTTCTGCTTCATCATGGTGGGGAAGTCATTCTTGTTCATAAGTATTTTAGTTCTAGTTTCATTCTTGAAAACAATACTATCTCAGGCAGGTTCTACCATTTTGCAAAGATTTCAAGTATGGCCTTAATAATAGTTTTGTTTGTTTGTTTTTGTTTTGGGAGGTTTTTTTGAGGCCTGATTTAGCTTACTATAAAGACTGTCTCATCACTAAAGTTTAACCACTTGGTAAAAGATTATTTTCTTTTAGTCTAAGTAGCCTATGAAATAAAGAAAAAAAATTAAGTTTTTCAGTCCTTTATGTTCTTTCTTCTGTTTCTACAGTGGCAGAGGCAGAATATTTAATGCTCAGAATCACATAGTTTTTAGAACATCAATAGTTTAATTTAACTCTTGGTATTCTAAATGTGCTTCATTCCCCCAATGGCTACCAAGCAGAAATATTGCTGGAGTGGCAGAATAACATTAATCTTGACATTTTTGCTACAAACAAACTCAGAGATAGAAGGAAGATTGAGATAAGTTGAAGGATGATCTGAACTATTTAATAAATAATTCAAAATAAAAAATGAAAAATGGACTACTGAAATGACATCAACACCAGCTATAATAATTTTCCCCAAAATTTTATCAAATTGAAATTAATTGCCACAATAAAAAACCTCAAAGTTCAGCAAGTATCTCATTTAGTAAATATCTGACACTTGTCAAATGGAGAAAAAGAATTGCTAAAGATAACCCAGAATTAGAATGGAAATTGTAAAATCTTACAAAGAAAAGAGTGGACAAATGTGAGCAATATAATCTCATAAAGCACAGAGGAGGAATTGAGGGTAAAAACAGCATATAGAAAACTTGGAAGATATTCTATATAAGCAAAGTCATTTCAGAAACATGTAGGGATGAAAATGAGAGGAAGACTAAAAACAAAGGGGAAATAGAACGGATTTATTAACAGTTATCAAAGCAAACTATTTTCTCCATTCAGAAAAGTGTAACCACCACAAATGCCTTCTAACATTATAGTCCCAGAAATGGCAAGAAAGATAACAGAGATAGAAAAAGTAGCTCAATTGGACCAAATGTTCATGGAGAAATTATATGTGTATTAAAAATTTCAAGGGGCTTTCAGAGACTGATATACAAGATATGGGAAGAAGGGAAAAAAATAAAGGCATCAAAAATATTAGACCTTATTAATATAAAAAGACAATTTCTAAAAAAAAAGGCAGAAAAACAATTACATTATATATATTCCATTTGTTCAAAATTTTAATGGTAATTATCTATGTACAAATAGCATCCTTTATGAGCATATTTTTATCTTTTTGAAAGAAATTAGCAGATTTTCACAAGTGAAATTCAACAATGGACCACATTTCACAATTAACCAAAAAAATAAACATGTAATAAAGCTCTCTAAGCTTTCTTCATTTGTTTGTTGTGAACAATTTTATATTTATGAGGAGAAAAAAAAATCATACAATTGATAGAACAAAACACCACCTTACATGTTCTTTTTCAACAAGATTTCTCCCAACCATATATTAAAATTATTTAAGCTTCATCAGGAGATATAATAACAGAAATAACTTTATTAGATAACCCTTATCATAACCCACAGGCCAGGCATAAAAAGGAGAAATGTTTGCTTACCAAAGATGCTTTGCTTACTGTCTCCTGGAAGAAATCTAGAAGGGTTTATACAATCCAATCAAACAGTAAAGATCAAATGGATGATAAATGTCTACTGCCCAAACTTCCACATATGTTTGGATGGACACCTAATAAAATTAGTTCAAAAGTGGGTATGTTTGGTTTAGACAACACAGTTAGACAAGTCAAGTTTCAGAGTTCAATAGGAGGAGGAGAGCAAACCAGCTTAACTTTGGGAAATTGTAGTATTTCTCTCCTGACCCAAAGTTTCTCATGAAAGCAATGAACTTCTAACATTTGACAATTATAGCTATAAAACAGCAAGACATGGAGTATAACTGTCTCCAAAGAAGTAAAAATTGATACCTCATGGAGGTCAATAGAGAGGTGCATATTAGATATAAGCAGGCTGCTGCTTATATCTTTGCAAAGAGGTACAGCAAAGAACATAAATAAGAGATATAATCAAGGAATTATATTTAAAAAGTGAAGATAGATTGACCATGTGGTAAAAAATGAGGACTAGTCCCATTTTTCATTATTCTTTTAGGCTAGATTACTTCACTGGTATCTTTACAGTAGATCCTCTGTGGCAAAATTTAGGGAAGATGTGGATAAATAACATAGTACAGGCAAATGAGGACGCGTTGATATCTGAATGGTTGGAGGGAACTTCCAAATTCTGAGATCACAGAATCATTTGAATATATTTTTCTTACTTTATGGTTTGGGGTGTAATGGTGGTGGTGGTAAATTATTAGTTTGTGCCTTGGAATTCTTCTGAAAACTCAGAAATACTTTCTAGGAAAGTTGCATAAGAACAAAAATACACATTTTTCTCTCTCTTTTTTTTCCTTCAAAGAGACAATAGGGCAATTTTTTGAAGCCAATATATCATTTAGGAATATTGATTTGTGTGTGTGTGTGTGTGTGTGTGTGTGTGTGTGTGTGTATGTGTGTGTGTGTGTGTGTTTGTGTGTATAAATTGATGCCTTTGGAATAAGGACTTGAGAACTGATTGACATCCTTTGATTTGTAGTTCAAGGGAGGAAGTTAAAAATACATCCCCTTTCAGCTGTGAAAATGATTTTTCATTCATTTGAGCTAAAAGGTGGGGTGCCTCCTCTATCTCCTTTGAATTCTTAAAGAGACATACCTAATTTGTTAGAAAGACTGAGGCTAGGGATAGAGACCTCAAGAACAACAGGAATAGGAGTCTATCTCCCAGCTTGTATATAAATTCCACAAAGCAGTAGAAGAGTAGAGTAAATCACATGAACCAAAGGGCCATTGTATTGCTCCTGGGTTTAAAAATAAAGGATGATTTTTATAAAAGGGTGTGCCTAATTAAAAAGATAAAGGGAAAAGCTAAGGAGGATAGGATGGTGATGAATACTTAACTGGCCAACTATAATCTCTGAATGTAACACTGATGTCAACAACCATTTTTATCACACTTTGTATCTCAGACTCTTATTCATATTGAACTATGCCTTGTTGCAAAGAAAAACAATTTATCAAAATGTCCAAAGCAAGGGCTATATCTGATAACATCTCCTAGTATTTCCCTCCCTCTTGGATATGAAGATACACATATTTCATTATCTCTTCTTTCGTTTCTCAGTTATTCAATGTTTAATTTCTTTTTAATAATCTCTTCAGTGACATCATTGCACTTATATATATTCTTAACTGATTTTGCTTATTACATTCTGCATTATTTTATTCGAATTTTCCATATTTCTTTGACTTTCTCATATCTGTCATTCCTTAATGTACATATATATTCTATTCCATTCATATGCTTTAGCTTTTTCAGTTAATCTTTAATAAGTGGACCCAGTTAGTTTCTAATTCTTTGTTCTTTTAAACTTTAACATACTTTATGTTATAAATCTGACTCATAATAGAAAACTAAATGGAATGATTATGTATCAAGAATGAATTGCATTCAATAGATATCCCAAGTACTATTTTAGTGTCCTTCAAATGCTAAAAGAACAAAAGAAAGTTCTTCAGAATGTTAATTAAACCCTTTGAGGAGAATTCAAAAAGAAGAAGAAAAAATGGACAAGAATCTAACAAGATGAGAAGGCATAGAGGGGTCACAATCAAAACTGTTAGAAGGAGTACCCCCACTGATGAAATCATAGATCTACCAAAAGTAACCAGGGATAGGGAAATGAACTATACCAATATTTCACTGTTATTTGGAACACCTAGAAAAGGAAATTCCCTCTACTAATGCAAGTTAGTCCTTTTTCTATAACTTACAGGATCTTAGTTGCCTAGATCATAAAAGTATGAGATAGGTGAATATTATAGAAATTAAGGGCATACATTTAATAAACTACTCATACCACTTTATCCTTCATCATCAGATTGAAATCTGTCATGTAAAAAAGGAAAAGGATGTAGCTCAGATAAACTACTGATGAACATCATTGTTATTCTGGACATAAGCGATTTGGTCCATAGCCATAGCTATCTAAGTCAAGAGATAGGACTAGATAATTTTTCTCTAGTTTCTCAGGTGAATGTCATATATATGAATGCATATAAATAGCACTGATATGCTATGTTTCTATTATCCCAAGTCTTCAATAGGATCCTTCTTCTTAACCCTCACTCCCCACTCCCAGGTGACACACTACTGAATTAACATATCAATATATGGGATAGTTCAACTTGAAAATATTCAGAGGAGAATATGTGTATATATAAATGGGACTCAATTTCTGGTCCTTGTATAATTCATTCATTTCTATAGGCATTGTGTAGGGTTGCTAGTAATACAATTAAATGGGGACATTCCTGGGTTATTGAATAAGAGGATTTTCCCCTTAACATTCTAGGATTTGACTAATTTACCCAAATAGATGATGTTTTTGATCAGCATACATAGCTTTCCTAGGCCTTCCTTGGTCTTCAACTAATACATCAAAAGATAATAATTAAAAATGTTCTGTAATATAAAAAAATCCCCACTTTAATAGCATAGAGACTTAAGACTAGGGTTGTTTCTTTAAAAGAGAAGATGTGTATTTACTTTTTGTTAATTCTTTTTTTTTTGTTTTGTTTTGTTTTAGTTTCAGCAATGAAACAAATAATTGTTGATTAATTTCAGAAAGAATTGTAGTAGTATTTATTTAGTAAGATAAGCATTGAGTTGGATTTTCTGACCAAATTTCAATATGGCACATTTTCTAGATCTTTGAGGAGAAAATGTCGTGAGGGTGCTGAGCTATACTTCTTGCTGCTTCATCATCTTGACTCTTCTTTAACCTACTGCCCTTCATTAAGTTAATGAAATGAAACCTATATGAGGTGAAAACATATTTTCTGATTCATTTAGATTATGAGTTTTATTAAATTTTAAAAAAGCAGAAACTAAGAAAATGATAAGGAAGATTTTTTAAAAAATGAAAATGCATAAGACCAAGAATGCTATTCTAATTTTAATCTATTTTAGATTATCCTTTTCTTTGATTTAAGGTGTTAGGGCTTAGATCTTTAGAACACCAAGTCAGTGTTTTGTTTTGTTTTTCACTTATTACACATTTGAAATGATCTATCTATAAAGTTCTAGTTCCATCACTTCTTAGGTGGTTTTTGCCAACTCCCATCAATTTTTCTGGTCTTAAATTTTTTCAACAAAACAAATGGTTTGAAATATTGATTCAAATCGCAAAAAGGAAAAATGTAAATCAAAACAATGCACTATTTTCACCTTACATATCACAAAAATAAGAATTGTCAAAATTGGATGGAGGCACACTATTGTTTGTAGAACTTTGAACTGGTCCAATCATTGTAGAAAGAATTTTGGCATTATGCTAAAAAAGGGAATAAAACTTTCATACTCTTTGTTCCAGAAATCCCACTCTTAAGCATATACCCTGAAGAAATCAATGAAAAAAAGAAAAAGAAAGACTACAACACTTTTTGTAGTGGCAAAGAACTGTAAAATGTATGTCCATGATTGAAGGAATGGACAAACGTTTTGTAATATACATACAATGAAATATCATTTTATTTTCAGATGGGATTAACCTTTTTGTGGCACAGATCCAGTTAGCTGTCTGATAAAGCTTATGAACTTCTCAGTATAATGTTTTTAAGTACATAAAATAAAATCCATAGAATTACAAAGGAAACCAATTATATTGAAGAAAGATATGCCCTTTTCCCATTGGAGTTCATGAACCCATGAAATCTATCCATGGAACCCTTGGAATTCAACGATTTCAGGTGCTCTGAGAAATGATGAAATGATTATAGAAGAGCAAGGAAGTCATATGAGTTAATGCAGAAGGAAGTAATCAGAATTAGGAAAATAATATGCACAAAGGCCATAATGTTATTGGAAAGAACAATAACAAAACACCTGAAGTTGAATCCTATGAAACTACAGTGACCAAGCTTGGCCCCAAATAAGAGATATAAAATACTTCTTTGACTTTTTTTTGCAAATATGGGAAATGGTGGTTGTGTATTACAGCATACAATGTTTGTCTTTTTAAAATAGTATTAATTTTGTTAAATTATTTTCTCATAAATATTTTTATATTTTTTGTTCTAAGAGTGGTTCTCTGGGAAAGGAAGGAAAGAGGGACATAAAAGGAAATATGAGAAAGCATTAAAATACATATATCAATAAAATTATTTTAAATAAAACAAGAGATCAAATGATCTCAAAGATCTATTCCATATCTGAAATTCTGCAATTCTGTTATAATTTTAAAAATTTAATTGAGAAAGTAAAATGCAAGGCAGAAAGTAAAATTTAAATGACTTCCAGAAAGAGCAAGAATTGTCTATATATTATTTTCCCTCCACAAATTTTCTTACAAAATAGCAAATTCATTATGTACACATGGTTTCTATGTATTGATCCACTCATAAACACTTACGTTAATATCTACATACAGACTTGAAAAGTAATTTATTTTTTCCCATCAATTACCTCTAGATGCCATTAGTACTTGTGCTTCTCTGTTCATGCCAGGGGGAAAACAACGTGCAGTAATTAAAAAACCAGGCAACTGATTGGCGCACATGTAATAATGCACTCAGCTTTTAGGAAACAAAATGGCCGAGGCAGCTTATACATGGGGAGGGGTAGGGAATGATTTCTATCACTTTCATTAACCTAAATATCCCAATGCAATAAGCAAAATTGCAGCTGATTTAAAAGGCAAATACTCATTCCAGTGTCACTCACTGCTCGTTGAATGTTCATTTAACATGTACTAAGAGCTCACAGTAGGTTACAAATGACACAGCACATAATAGTGCAATTCATGATCATCTCCAGTGATCAAACCATAATATTCTTAGTCTCTCCTTGAGGAGTTTCATTCTTTTGGTAGAAAACCAAGTATAAATCATTCTTGTACATTTGTATCATGAAATATAGGCATGGAAGTATAGTGGAGCCTCCCTGAACACATTTATTTCCAAAAGTCCTTTGGAATTTAGGTATTCAAATGAAATTGTTACCAGAGGGACCAGTCTTAGAAAGGTGACCCAGTAGCATTTACTGTTCAACATAATAACAATGAGAACAAGAAAGAGCTTAAAAACAAATCTTAAAATAACTTTTTAAGACTGAATGGAAGACCTAAGAAGACACTTGGCATTCCAGAAGAACAGCTGCTTGCTGGTAAAAGTTTATGATAATAAACTAAACTGGGTGAGCATTTTCTAAGAAGAAATATTTAATTATCCTGCTCACCATTATGAGGAACTTCTGCCACTCTTCAGGTTATTATACAGTAAATAACCAGTTTTCTAAAGGACAGAGCTGTTTTAATTATATGACAATGGATGCATAATTATTATGTTTGTTAGGAATGAATCACAAGACAACAGACTTGATATTGCTGCTCTAGTTAGTGCATTTTAATTACTTTTTCATTTATTTTGCATATAAAAGCTATTTGCTAATTGTCTTTGCTGTAAATATGCAAAATATAATTAGTCATTCATAATTCTTTATGTGTTATCTAACTGTACATTTGTTTCTGAGGAATATATATTAAAGTTTGAATATTTAATGGACTTTGGTGGCATGAAATATTTTCATACAAAGTTTTAAGTAAATATTAGGCACAAAAGAGCTTTAACCCCATTCTTAGGAAAACTTGTGCCATACAGGAAATGGATACCGAAAAAATGTGTTGTGAATTTAAAGTCATTTGGGATTTCTAAGTCTGCACTATGAAACCACTGCTGATGAAGTTAAGTGTATCTTATTAATTCCCTAAATCAGTCTTGCAAATAGCCACTCACAGAAGATAATTTATAACCATTGAATAGAAAAGAATGCTGATTTCAATTTGCTTGACTACTTGGGTACCTACTAGAGGGAAGAATAGAAATCTCTAAAGTGGAAAACATGGGAAAATTATTTTCGAAGGTACTCAAGAGTAGATTGCTAATCTTTGGTCAAAATGCTGTAGATGTATCTGTGCTAGTTTTAAAATATAAACCTTGGTATTCACATATGTGAAAAATATAAGTGAAATATTGGAGAACAGAGAGAGCCAGTTCTTTGGTGATATTATCTAGAACAGAATAAGAATAAAAATGAAGAATATGAATAATCAATAAAGGAAACTTACAGTATTTATATACAAAGATAGACATGTGTGTATATGTGTATGTTCCCAAGTGGTAAACCACAGAGGGAAGAAATAATTGTTAGTATTTATGGGCTTTTAACTCCAGTTTCTCTTCCTTCTCTCTCTCTCTCTCTCTCTCTCTCTCTCTCTCTCTCTCTCTCTCTCTCTCTCTCTCTCTCTCTCTCTCTCTCTCTTCTCTGTCTCTCTCTGTCTCTCTCTGTCTCTCTGTCTCTCTGTCTCTCTGTCTCTCTCTCTCTCTCTCTCTCTTTCTCTGTCTCTCTCTGTCTCTGTCTCTCTCTCTCTCTTTCTCTGTCTCTCTCTGTCTCTGTCTCTGTCTCTCTCTCTCTTTCTCTCTCTCTCTCTCTCTCTCTTTCTCTGTCTCTCTGTCTCTCTGTCTCTCTGTCTCTCTCTCTCTCTCTGTCTCTGTCTCTGTCTGTCTCTGTCTCTCTGTCTCTCTCTGTCTCTGTCTCTCTCTCTGTCTCTCTGTCTCTCTGTCTCTCTGTCTCTCTCTCTCTCTCTTCCCCCCCCCCTCTTTCAATATGCTTACGATAGTTTCTACTTAGAATTAGTCCTCAATGTTTTTCTTTGGTGATTGGATCCATTACAGAGTGATTGACTGCTTAAAATGGGCCATGCATTTTTGAAAGTTGTATTAAAGTACAGATCTTGAGAACTTCAACAGATTATTAAATATTATCTTTTCACCAGTCTCAGTGAAATAGTGCCAATTCCTCCTACTGATGCATGTCATATTATACTTTTTTCATCTCCAACATTTGATTTACTATCCGGTTGTACTGTTAATCCCATGTCATGACACTTCTATTCACTTCTGCTTTTCAACAGAGAGCAGCTTCCTCTGAAGATAAAGCTAGGTAAAATCTATTGTAAAGGGAAGAATAACTTGAATGCCACTATCATATCAAAATGAAAACACACTTCTGCACTCTTCACCCTCTACACATCCTGAATACTTTTCATAATGATGAAGTCAAATAGGACAGTTGATGAGAATACAACTGATGGGTATTTCCCCCCCTCTCAAAAGTAATCCTGCTCTATAATTCTGTAATTGTTCTTATTTACGTGTGGCAAATCTTTTTAAACTAACATATATAAAAACAGAATGACAGCAGGGTGTGAATTAGAAAAGAAGCAGCTAACATGATTTAGCAAATTGTGATATGAATAAATCATATATATCCCCTACTTATCAAACAAGTATTTAGAAGGAAATTTAAATAATGCTTTTTAAACTAGCACTTGCATTACAGCCATAGCTGTAAGGTATATATTTTTTCAAGCAATTGACTACTTCAATTATAGTTTGGTTTTGGGGGGAGGAGGGAGTAGGTAGTTTTATATCTAAGATAGTACAAAAATGAACCTGTCAATTTCAAGTTTTATATACTAAAACTATAGGGACGGTGTGGTATTTACCAATAAATGCTACTATTTATTATTTGGTGTTCCCTATTAAAAAGATTTGGTTAGATGAAGAAGTTTTAGGATGGAGAATGTTATAAAGAAAAATCATCTTTTAGTTTAGAATTAGAAATGACATAATGACCTGACATAATTCTCAAAGCAGAAACACATTCTATCTTCTTTGCTTCTCATGATTTCATGAAACTGGTTAAGAACTTACATTTCCATTCTTAAGTCCAAGCTCTTGCACTATCACAGAGAGAACCATAAGAATGATATGTATCATTTTTTTTGCATAATCTTAAAGTGATTTCTGTATATGAAAATGATAAACCAATTCATTATATTTTCTGGAATGCAGAAAAGTGACCAGAAGTAGAAATAGGCACAGAGAAGAAAAGTTCTTTTTTTTTTTAAACTCATTAGAAATCAATTTGGTTATCTAAGGTGCCAGGCAAATGCTTAAAATAGTTTTGAAAAAAATCTGGATTTGCCTTTTGGTGATGAAAGGGATTGCTATCTGTCTTCTTTTAAAAGAAGTTCAGGAGGGTAATCACTTTAGGGGTTTTTGGTCTTTTAAAAATAATCCTTATCAAGCACCTATTTTACAATGAATCATGCTAGAA
>NC_133618.1:322163519-322181019 GCF_048593235.1 Sminthopsis crassicaudata
ATAACTTTTAGCAGTTATTTAAGATGCATTTCTTCTAATATCATTATACAGACAACAATTACTTAGGCAATCTGGCTTCACTCTATATTTAGGGTGTATCTAAAAACCGGCTCTACCCATCCATACCCCATCATTTCCTGGATAGTTGGCATTTTAGACAATGATATTTTACAAACTATCTTTTCCCTGAACTAGAATATTTCAATGACTGTAAAAGTTTCAAGCAAAAAGTTAATTTAAACCTGCATTGGTCTTTGCTGCTAAAATGATTTAATTAATAATATAATATTGAATATTTTTTTCAACAATTGCCACTGGTTCATGTGACATGAACCAGCTTTCATTGAAGACCATATAAAATTGAGGGAAATGGAATGCAATGTCATAAAGTGGAAACATGTATCTAAACTTTATCTTCTTTTTGTCTTGAAATGAGTATGAAAAAGTTTGTGGAATTAAAAGTGTCATTCCCAAAGTAAATAGGAGTACAAATTAGGTTTATGAAATGTACTAGTGGCATTGGTCATCAAAATAGTCATTCACCTAGGTTCTTCCCAGTGAATAGTCTTCCTTACAGTGACCCCAAACTCAAAAAAAATTCACTGGATGCAAAACATTAGTTATGGGCCCAACATCACAGTTCAAAACATGTGTAGCTGATTTATGTTAAAAAAAAATACAAGTATTGGTCTCTTTCATTGTCATCTATACAAAGAACTGAGTCCTAAAATCCTTTACTCAACTAAATTCTTAATAAGTAAACTGAGACTAACCCTCTAATACCAGATTTGTTAAACAACATGATTTAGGTCCTTGCTATTCATGCACCTTGTACAACTAAAATGACTGGTAAAGCTAGAATCATGAAAGAGTCATTTTATGTAGCTGCTAAATTCCTCTCAAATCTCCTTGCAACTTAACGAGTAAAGAAAGCTCAATGTGTAATGCCAGCTAATGTGGTTTATGCTAGAAAATAGTATCAACCTATCTTTGTAGCTTATCTAAGCCAGGATAATACTTTTAGCCTTTATAGTAGACCCAACTCCATTTTTTCAACTCTTGACTATGTATTTCCTGAAATCCTTTTCCAAAGAGTTAAATTGGATGTGAAATCTGTACTAGGCTATGGAGCTCTCTTTGTTCTAAGACTCGCCAGTAAAGCTTTGCTTCTGTATCACTTTCCTTGCGTTCTGATTGAGCTTGACAGTGTGACAGGAAAGCAAAGAGAGGCAATTCCAAACTGAATGAGAGTCTTTTTCAGCCACACAGCAGCCTCCTCCTTAGCCCCTGAGAAAAAGAGGTAACAGATGCCGATAGCAGGCATCCCTAACAAAGTCCTAACTTTGATGCAGACAGAAGAAGAAAAAAATGTAAGAGATTGTCTCACTGCAGAAAATCTTGAATGTGACACAAAGGAGGCAAAAAAAAAAAAATGAAAAAAAAATCATGGTGCAGAAAATGGCTGGGAGAGTTATGGAGCTATAGTACATTCAAGAAATTATTTTGTTCTTAAAGGTTTCAGATCTTCAAAATCTGCTCTGCCAGGCGTGGTGCAATTGGAATACTAACAAATTATATGGGGTCAATGCAAAAGGTTATTAACAATGCTGAGACTGCATGATATGGAACACAAGAACTAATGTGCTGTGCCTTTCAGCTAGAAAATAAAACTCTGTGCAAAAGGAAAAACTAGTCCAAAAATTATCTTCATAAGACACTGAGAAGTTGGTCTTTTCTGAGAGGGAGAAAAAATGTGAACAATGCTTAGACTTTAATGCTCCATTTGATTATGTAATGAATGGGAGGTGGCCTCATCATTTGGGCACATTATGCCCATGCAAGATGGGCACATCATCAATACTATTTACTATCGTGTTTTTCCTGTCTAAATTTTAGGTGCACAGGAAGGGTCACCTCAAGAGTCTGATCTATGATTGTCTTCAGAGGCATTGCCCTCTGAAGTGAATACTCCTGTACAGGAACTGTATGGACCAGATATTCTTAACCTTTTTTTGTGTGTGTCTTTGACTCTTGGGGACAATCTTGTGAAAATTATGGATGATTCCCTAGAATAAATTTTTTAAGTGAACAAAATAAATATATAGGATTTCAAAAGAAAGCAATTACATTGAAATATGATTATAAAAATATTTTAAAAAACAAGTTCATAAACCCCTGGTTAAAAAAAAAACCAAAAACCAAAAACCTTAAAGAATATTCCAATTCCTGATCTATCAAAGATCTGATTTAAGTAACTAGTGCACTTGTAATTTGTTCCCATCTTTGAATCAAAAAACACAAGTATATTCATAATTAAAGTTGATAGTTCATGCTCTGTCATATCAGGTTCTACTGATGTCTGCATGGCTCTCTGATAAGGACTGACTTGAAGACTGGAGAAATATATAGTATTTTGAAAAAAGTACTCACTAAAATGAACATATTTCCCTCAAGAATTCATAATTTAGCTCAGTGAATTCCAAGAACTTGATAGAAGTGAATTGTTACTTGAAATTGTGTTAGGAGAAGCTGAAAGGTGGAAGGAAGAATGCTGACTTACCAACTCCCTCAGCTGATTTGATATAAATCTGGTCAGTGAAACAAAAAATTGAATAGAATGTAGAGATAGCTATATTTTATCATTTAATCACATGTATCATGTAATCATATATCATATATCACTTAAATGAAAAATTTCTCATTTGATAATGATTCATAGAAGCTGTTTTATAAGGTCTTTCTAAATTCAGGACTTGTGTGATAGCCTAGAATATTCCCTAAAGGAACCATAATATTCTAATGTATTTGTCAGTGTATTAGTACTAGAGGTATGTTAAAACCTCATGTATTCATTCATTTGATAGGGCAGTTCATTAAAAAAAGTGCAATTTAATAGATTGAGAACATTATCCACTTAGTAGTGATGACAATTCAAAATGATTGATTGTATTGAATTTTTGATCCTCAAGAATTTATAAATATTTTCCCCTCAATAATCATAATATATATATGTCTATTGCTTAAGGCAAAGAATATACAGTTTCATGTTCTTGCAAAAGTTGTTAGACCTCTTGTAAGTAAAAGCTATAGCTGAAACACTAAAGCAACTTTAACCAGAATAATGTTATAATTTAAAATGTAAATAATGTAAAAGTAATTACAAAAAATGTTTCTCTAGTTCAAGACTCCAGGCATTTGCCCTAGAGGCCCTACCTGCTTTTAATTCTCTCTCTCCTAACCTCTGCCTTCTCACTTCTTTCAAATCCCAATTAAACCCTACTTTCTATGGGAAATCTTTCTGGATTTCCTTTTACTGTTGCTCCCTTTCCTCTACTGATTATCTCCAATATATCTTGCCTATATTTTATTTGTCCATAGCTATTTTCACCTCGAGTCTTCAAATAAAGAGTGAGTTCCTTGAGAACAGGGGCAATCTTTTGCTTTTCTTTGGATTCAAAATGTTTAGCTGGATACACAGTAGTTGATAAATAAATGTTTACTGACTGGTTCATTGAAGTTCAATTCTCCACTTGGAACTTAAGAACTATATTAGTTTATGAATATTCAAAATATTGAATATGATCACTCTATGTTCCTTTTAGTGTGTGTTTACGAGTGCACATACATGATCATAATCTATAATCATAAGTCATATCTTCACGGAGATAACAAACATGTAAGAGATAGAATGTCATGAGTTAAGAACGATAAATAGATTAATATACTTGTACTGTAGAGTATAAGAAGGTTGGATAGATAGGAAGGAGGAGCTTTAAATGCCAAAGATTTCATAATAGATCCTGGATATAAGAAACAGCCACTGGTGTTTACTTTGGTAGCTTTGTGAAGGATAGAAGTGGGGGAAAGAATTTGTGTATGTATACATATATGTGTGTATTGCATATTTACATATTACACATTTACAATTTACATATTGAGCTTTGGTTCAAATGTATAAAGTAGATGTATAAAAACATTGTCTACATTCATGCTAATTCTGCCCTTAAAACAGGAGTTCATATTTTGCCCCCATTTAAAGATCAAAATTCTAGGGGACTGATTCTTTTTTGTTCAGCAAAACAATTGTTTGGTCACGTATACTTATATTGTATTTAATTTATACTCTAACATATTTAACATGTATTGGTCAACCTGCCATCTGGGAGGGGAGGAGGGAAAGAGGGGAAAAATTGGAACAAAAGGTTTGGCAATTGTCAATGTTGTAAAATTACCCATGCAAATATCTGGTAAATAAAAACTATTTTAAAAAAATTCTAGGGGACTGAGCTGCCTAGCCCATACTAGGAAAGGTCCTTCTTTCCTATGTGACTCTTCTGTATTCCATCTTGCTTCAAACAAAGCCACATAAAGGCAGGGTTGATCACAGATGTTTGTTCCATGGGTATTTATGAAAGCTATCATTAAATTGAACAAATGCATTGCTTAAATGCATAAATGTTTAAAACTAATTGGAAATAAAGAAGGGAGAAGGAGAAAATGAAGAGAGAAAAACAAAGGGAAGGGAGAATTTGAATGTGTATATATATGTGAGATTGTTTATTTGTATATATTATCAATTATGCATATATTAATGTATTATATGTATGTACTTGGGGATCATTTACATAGATATAATAATTGAAGGTATGAGAGCGAATAATGTTGCTATATTTGGGGGAACAACTACATCTAGAGAGTAAATACAAGAAAACAAACTAATAAAAACCACAAAAAAGTAAAAGTCAGACAAAAGAACCAGAAAAGAACAATGAGAAAAGAGCCAAAAGAAAGAGGAGTATCCAGAAGGATGGGTAATTCATTGTTTTCAGTGCTGCAGAAACATTAAGGAGGATCAAGATGGAGAAAAGACTGGTGCATTTGGTAATTAAGTGGTCCCTGACCTTAAAGAGTACAGTTTCATTTGAATGTTAGGGGTGAGAGGACATTTTCAAGAAACTAAAAAGTTAAGTAGCTGATAAAGGAAAGAATTTAGCAAGTGTGGACTATTTCTAGAAGTTTATCTATGAAGGAGAAACATGAGTTAGGATGGTAATCATTGGGAAATTTAAAAAATCAACCTGAAATCCCAGAACCTCCTTAGAAAGGTCCTCAAAAGTCTTTTGGTTCAAATCTCCTTTATAATATTCCTGACAAATGACATCTTTGATGTCATTCATTCTCTATTTAATGACCTCTAGCTAAGGGGAATCCACTACCTTCTGAGGCAGCCCATTTCACTTTGGGTGAGGCCTAATTGTTAGGAAAGTTATCTTTCCATAGAATCTAAATCTGCCTCTCTGTAACTTTTATCCATTGCTCCCACTTCTACACTCTGGAGATAAGCAAAACAAGTAATCTCCCTTACATATGACATTTCAAATACTTGAAGATAACTATCTCAGCACCACAAGACTTCATTTCTTCAGGATAAGCATCCTCAGTTCTGTTAGGTTATCTAGTGCCCTATTAGAACAAATCTGAGGCCTTGTGCAAATGAGGATTTTAAGTTTTATCTTCAGGGAAATTTAGACACCACAGAACATTTTGGGGACATGTGTAGAAGAGGTGGAACTCTTCTTATATATACACATGACAAGGCAGGATGGGTTTACTGTACTTGAATGTAAGAACATACCTCCTGTTTCTCAATAGTCCAGGTGTGAATGTGAGCAAAGCTGTCTAAAAACAAATACAATGGAAAGCACAGGCTCTTTGGATTTAGATGAGACTTTAGAATTCATCTAGTCCAATGTGCTCATTTTATAGATGAAACTGAGTCTGAGAGGAATTGTGCATTGCCACAGTCACATGGGTAATAAGCTCAGCTCAAATGCCACATCCTTTTAGATGCCTAAGGCTTTTCTGATTTCCCCAGTTATTAGTGCTCTCCTGGGTGCTGATCTGAGACTCCTGAAATCACTCTGTACTCTCTCTCTCTGTGTCTCTGTCTCTCTCTGTTTGCCTGTCTCTCTCTCTCTTTCTTTGTCTCTGTCTCTCTATCTCTCTTTCTCTCTGTCTCTCTTTCTCTCTCTCTCTCTCTCTCTCTCTCTCTCTCTCTCTCTCTCTCTCTCTCTCTCTCTCTCTCTCTCTCTCTCTCTCTCTCCCCCCCTTTCTCTCTCTGTCTGTCTCTCACTGTCTCTGTCCTCTTTCTCTCCTTCTCTCTTTCTACTGTCCTCCCTCTTTTCCCCTGTTTTTCCCTCTCTTTCCCTTCTCTTTCTTCTTTCCTCACTCCCCCCCCCTCCCGTGTTTGTATGTTTGTATTGGATTTGTTTTTCCCCATTAAATGCAGGGAATTCCTAGATGAGGAAATTCTTTCTGCTAGTGTGGATTGGCACCTTGTCAGCAACTTGCAATTAAGGAATTGCTTAGAGTACTGAAAGCCTGAGTGATCCAGGGTCATCTATCCAGTTTATGTCAGAATTACAGTTCAAATTTAGATATTCTTGGTTCCAGTGCCAGTTTTCTATCTGTGACAATAAGTTGCCTCATTGCTTTATGTGATGCTATATGCAAATCATATGATAAATATGTGTATGGTAATAAGTTCTTTGTGGTGATCCTTTTAAAATACATAACTAGTATTCAACCAAGTATTTGTTGAGAGTCTTCTATGAGGGCACCACTATGTTCTAAGTCCCTTAGGTTCACAACCTTAGGGTTTCCCTCTACTATTCCTTCTCCCTCACTCCACACATCTAATCGATTCCCTAATTTTGTCAATTCTACCCACACAAAGCTCTTTCATATCTATTTCTTTCTTTTTAGGGATGACTACTGCCCTAGTTCAGGACCTCAATAGCCTGATAATTGGCACCTCTATTTCTAATGTCTCCCTAATTTATCCATTCCTTTATTACTTCAATGGAATCATGATCTCATCAATTTGGGTGATTTGGAACTGGAACAAATCACAACTGATTCATAACCTTTTCACTTTGGTGGTTTTTGTTCATGTTTTTGATAAATCTGTCACAAAGCAAACCCAATATCTCTTTACTTTTCATTCTATTAATAGAGCATTATGCATACTATATAAGGGACAATATATGTATATGTAAATATAATTCAAATATATGTATATATGTATATATATATGTATGCACATACTTTTAAGCAATCAATAAACATTTATTAAGCACCTACTTAATGCCAAACACTGTGCTTAAGTTCTGCTAAATTTTGTCAGAAAGAGGGACAAAAGACAGACCTTGTTCTCAAGGAACATATATATAATAGCACAGCCCTGGAGTCAGGAGGATCTGAGTTCAAATCCAACCTCAGACACAGATATATGACCCTGAGCAAGTCACTTTGCCTCAATTCCTAATCTATAAAATGAGCTAGAGAAGCTAGCTGTGGCAAACCATACAAGTTTCTCTGCCATGAAAACTCTAAATGAGGTTTTGGAGAGTAAACTGAAAATGACTTAACAAATAAAAAATAATATATATGTGCTTATGGCTTCTCTCTCTCTCTCTCTCTCTCTCTCTCTCTCTCTCTCTCTCTCTTACACACACACACACACACACACACACACACACACACACACACACACACCCCTATTATATAGGAATAGGGACCAGACATGTAATTTCATTGGTTAGGGCTAGATGAAAAAAAATCCCTCTACTGATCAACACTTTCTCTGCAAGTTAGTGAGTCTTAGTGCATTTCCTGGGGCACTAAAATATTAAGTACTTTGCCTAGTTTGCCAGGAGAATTACTTGAAGTCAAGTCTTCTGGATTTTAAGGTCACCTCTTTTTCTTCTATATAGGAATGCCTCTTATGTTAAACAAGTAATCAAATGTGTATGTATATAGACACTCCAAATTTTAAATTATTTTCTTGACCTCATGCCTAAATTGGTTTTTTTTTTTTTTTTTTTTTTTTTTTTGGTTTTAGCCTTTGGTTTTGACTTTTAGAAACCAAAGGGAATATTTACCCTTTCAATATGACAGCCTTCTAATACTTGAACACAGCTATTGTGTGCTTCCTGAATCTTACCTTCCCCAGGTTAATCATCTCCAATTCCTTTAGTTGATCCTGATATGACTTTGACTCTTTATTCTTTATCATTTTGCTTACCTGACCCTGGATGTGAAGAGTATCAATATCCTATTTATCAATATTTTATTAGTGTTATCAATATCCTTTTAAACAGTGACATTAAGAAATATATAACAGTATTTATTTTATGTATATATATATAATATATAATAAATATATAATATATTGCAGATGTGGTTATTATAGAACACTGTGCAGAGGGACTATCACCCTCTTATTTCTGGATCTTATGCTTCCTTTAAGTAACTCTGGGATCATTAAATGAGCTTTTTTGGCTGTCACATCATATTGATGATTTATATTGAGATTATAATATGTTTAAGTCCTCAAATATCTTTTTAGGGCACACTGCTATTTAACCATGTCTTTCCCATCCTCCACCTATGAAGGTGATCTTTGGAAATTAAATGTAAAACTTTACATTTACACCTATTAAATATTATTTCATTAGATTCAGCTCAATGCCCTTCTCCCTTCCCGTCTCCCCTCCTCCTTGCCTATTGAAGTCTTTTTGTATCCTGACTGTGTCATTTTGTATTACATATCCCTCCCAGTTTTGTGTCATCTGAAAATTTGATAAGTAGACCATCCAAGTTATGGATAAAAATGTGAAACATAGAAGCTGCTAAGTCTTGTGTGATCCTGACTGTGGCTCCATGGTAAGATCTTGGGGACAAGAGATACACTATTGCTTGTGATTGCAGAAGACCAGATACCCCTCCTAATTCTCCTGATCTGTGATAAGATGTTTATCTTGGTATCATAGACCCTTCCTGCAAACCTCCTAAACTGAAAAAAAAATGCTCTCTGATTTTTTGTTAGTTCTGCCACTCCAAAATTTGATTTGAAGTATTAGTTTGAAGTTGTTTGGAGGGAAATATTAAGAGAGTTTAGCTGGATTGATACTCTTGGCTCTGCTTTTGCAATATCTTAATTTACTTTGTGACATTCCTTTTATTATTATATGAAACAATATTTTAGATTCATATTTATTATGATGCTAACTACATCATAATCTTTTGTAGCTTCCTTTATCCTACACAGTACCTAGCTCAATGCATATTACATAATACATGTATCCCTTGGCCGAAGGGCAAATAATCAAATGTCTACTGGTACTGTTAAAAGGCTTCTACATTTTTACTTTTCTAAAGAACAATTTGAGTAAATGAATGTATTAAATAAGTATCTATTAAGTGTTTATTATGTGTAAGTATATAGTGTTAAGTATAGAGACACAAATAGACAAACAAGACTGTCTCCATTCTCAAGGAGCTTCTAATGATAAAGACAACACCTATGGAAAGTTTTAGCTCCAAGTCAGATGGAAAGGTCTCATCATTCTTAAAATGCAAAAGCAAAACAGATGGTGATATATCTTCTTTAATGAGGTTTGCCACTAATAAAATTATATCCATGACAAAAAAAGAGTCAGTAAAAACAAAAATAAATGGTAACAAAGTCACCAGTGGTTTCCATTTTTAAAAAATTTAAACAATTTATTTATATAATACAATCATGTTCTATAAGTATTTTTCTAGATTAAGAATTCTTTAACTTGGTGTTGGTGAACTTGTTTTTTCATGATTTGATAATTATATGGGCAGCTATGTCATATAGTGGATAGAACACTAGGCATGGAATCAAGAAGACCTGAATTAAAATCCAGCCCCACACATTTCCTGTGTATGTAACCCTGGGCAAATCACTTTGTCCAGTTTGTCTCACTTTCTTCATCTGCAAAATGAGTTGGAGAAGGAAATGGCAAACCATTCCATCATCTTTTCCAAGAAAACCCCAAAATGAGTGATTAAAAAAACAGATATGACTGAGACAACTGAACAACAAAAGCCATTTCAGCATAACTGTAATTCTATAGATTTTAAGTATTTAAAAATTTTTGTATCTCTGTCAGTCTCTATCCTTCTCTCCCTTCCTCTCCTCACCCCACTCCAGCCCTTTTTCTCATCCTATTATGCATATTTCTGATGACTCACTTTACTCCAATTTTTCCTTCATAATCAATCAATCATTTTGAGAAGTCCATAGATTTTATTTGACTGCAAAAAGGAATCAAAATACCAAAAAAAAAAGTTACGAATCTCTGTCCTCGGTGACTCTTTGACTATTTACTTTCAATAGGAGTCAAAAGAGTAGATGGTCATGTTAAAAACAAAGCAAAAAATATTTATATGAATAATAAATTAATAAATCAAAAATTTTCAAAGTGTGCTCCCAGAGACTCCTGAGACTCTGCAAGACCCTTTTGTGGGATCTGTGAAGTAAAAACTATTTTCATGATAATACTAAAACATTTTAATTTCTAATATGCTTACATCATAATCCACAAAACATTTTAGGGCTCCTCAATAATTTTTTTCAGAGTATAAAAGGATCTTGAGATAAAAAAGATCAAGAATCATGGGTCTATAGGATAAAATTATAAAGTTTCTTTAATGATTACAAACTTCTCTGACAAATGAACTTCAATGAGATGTAAGCTCCTTGAGAATAAAGCCTGTTTTCTTTTTTTCTTTGTAGTCTTAGCACCTAAAGGATGTTTAGTGCCAGTGAATGCTTCTTAAATGATTGATTGATTATGAAGGAAAAATTGGAGTAAAGTGAGTCATCAGAAATATGCATAATAGGATGAGAAAAAGGGCTGGAGTGGGGTGAGGAGAGGAAGGGAGAGAAGGATAGAGACTGACAAAGATACAGAAAGAAACAGAGAGAGACAGAGGGACAAAGAGTTACAGAAACCAAGAGAGAAAGGGAAAGACAGAGGCAGAGATAGAGAACTTGTATGCTTTGATGGCACCTTACAATGTCAAGAGAAAGCAAAGATGATCCTTAGCAATTTCGACAGACTTCCTGTGCAATCTTACAGGAGGACGTGAATGACAGTTGTATAAGATGATCAGATAGAAAGACGTTATGATTTGCTTCAATGGAAGGGGTATCCATATTATTGAAGTTGCAAAATCATTTGCATAGTAATATACTACTTTATAATTCACACCATGTTTACATATGCTTACAATGAAATTTACATACATTAAACATGTTTACATATGTCCTTTGAGTCCAACACTTGTTCAGCAAATATTTCCAATATACCTATCCCCATTTAATAGATACAGAAATTGAGGCTCAGAGAGGTTGAAAAATCTTAGACATATGTAATCACCATTGGAACTTAGGCCCAGCACTTTTCTATTTTACCATACTACTTTTAATTTTATTCTTTAAATTAAGTAACTGATTTTGATTTATAATAACTACTACATGGCATTATAGATAGAGCTCTGAGCCTGAATTTAGGAACACTTGAGTTCATCAGATACTTAGCAGTTTATCATTCTGGGAAAAGTCATTTAACCTCTGTTGCCTCAGTTTCCTCAACTGTAAAATGGAGCTAATAGTACCCATCCCCCAAGATTATTGTTACGATCAAATGAGATAATATTTGTAGGTATCTTTAAAATGTTTGTTTCTACTCTTCCTTTCTTGAACAGGAAATAGTCTGGGAAGAATTTGTTAGATAAAGTAGGGATAGCACATACTTTATGGATACAGATCAAAGATCCAACTAAGATGGCAATAGTATAACTTCAAAGTAATCCAGTCCATTTCCTTTGGAGTTTGAAATCTGACATAACTCTTCTGGTAATTCTGGGAGAGGCGAGAAAGAAGTCCTGCCCTCCAAATCCAAATTTATTTCTACAAAAAACAAGTATGGTCACTTTGTGTAAAATGATTTTTGATACAAATTATATTTCCTATTAGTGGCTTTCCTGACTCTCTTATAAGAGAGAATTTAAAAAACTGGAAAAAATCCATAATAACAGTCAAAAGTCTGCTCTGGTATCTTCTCTTTTCACCTAATGTTGAAGGAGGGAAATGTAAGGGACTCCACTAACCACTTTTGTAGCAATATTTTCTTTGCCCTATTTTGGACAAAGCTAGATGATAGAACCAAGATGATATTGGGAGCCAAGATTATCTTGTCTTCCTTTTTAAAAAACAAACAAACAGATATTTCTAAATTTCTGTTTAATTCATTTATTTATACCTCAACTAATGAATTCATCATAATGCTCAAATGAGAAATTTATCTTTTTTTCTTTCTAAATTTTATCATTTACCTTTTTCTCTTGGAAAAATGATATCATCTCTGTTCTTTAATTACTTCATTTCATTCTAACGCCAAAAGAGTTCAATGATATTACAACTGCTTCATTAGAAAGACATTCAGTCCTTAGGTATAAGTAAATATAAAATTGGTATAGATGATTCCACCCTCTTTCTTGGCTTTTAGTAGAAGTCATAAATTTTTAGATTCAAGTAAATAAATTTAATGCCCTTCAGGTCATTAAACTGCACTAAGTATAGAACTGAGCACAATGTCATATATATAATAAGAACACTTAATATTATTCAGATTATGATGATACTTTGATACTTCCGATTTGTAATCTTATCATATGAGCTCTTGTTACTGATAATCAGTATAGGTATTGGACCTCAGAGTTAATTGATATGGTGAAATCTGAGATGAGGAAACTCCCTCTAGCAAATTGTCACCTCTGTAAATTCTGCTGTTAGAGAGTTGCCTAGCACACCAAGCGATTAAATACCTTGTTTAGAGTTATTTAAACTCTGAATGTAGTGTGAAAGGAAAAACTTCAACCTAAGTATTCCTGGTTTCAAGGCAATTCTATCCATACACCTCTCTGTCTTTGACTCAAACATCAACTTTCAAATACCTTAGCAGACAATTTAATCAAATGTTATAGCCAAAAAAATCCCCCCAAAACAAAACAAACATTTATTGGCTAATCCTATGATAGTAAATTTCTTAGCTAGATAAATCCTCATGTGACAAAATCGAATCTGTATAAACATATGTGCACATGTTTGAAGCCCTCCCAGTATGATCGATCTATTAGAGATTGTGCATAGACTTCAAAAAGCCAGGGTTCACCTGAATTTATAATTTCTCATATTGTTTTTTCCTGTGCTCTTACCAATACCTTTTTTTTTTTTTTTTTTTTTTTTTTTAGGTCAAGCCAACCTATATTTCCTCTTCATATCACACGTCTGTACAATCAGATTTCCAGTATTTATATTTTACTAAGAATTTACCACCTGGGTCTATGGCTCTTTACAGAGAACAGTACTCTTATGTATAAAACCATTTCTTTACCATCTAGTTATTTTCTTTAGAGTCTAGCTTACTTTAATGAATTCCAAGCCTATCAGGTACCTCTTGCCAGAGTGTATAGAATTCTATTCTATTCAAATTCATTACATATCCATATGTTAGTTTGTATTCATATTAAGCACATTTTTCATGCTCTGAGATTCTATATATCATTTATGGCATTTGTTGTATTTATTTTTTATAGCTATCATGGATAGGATCTTAGAAGCCTCCAAATAATCTTATGTTTCCCCAATCAACTTGGTGAAACTACAAGCCATAGATTTGTATTTGTATTTGTATTCCCATGGAAGGTGCCAGACAGTTTAGCCTTTTTGCCAAAAGGTTCATAGGAAGTCTCTCTGATTGATCCACAGGGACTTGGGCTTTCTATAAGATGACTGAAAATTGGAAACCAAAGATTCACACACTTATTAGAAGAATTCCTGGATCTCTAATTTCATTCTTCTTTATTTCATCTCTCTAAATCACTTATCTAATGACAGGTCTATTAGCCCTGAGAATGAGTTTGTCTTGCCTTCAAATTCTTCACCTCAAATAAATATCTAGATCACATAGGAGATTTCCTTGGCAATATACTTCTTAGGGGAGGAAGGAGATTATTCATAGAAGATTTTCCTAAATGAAGATTAAAACCATACTGTGGTTAGGGGTAGGAGACAAGACAGAAAAATAGAAATTTGTCAACCCTTTCCTTTTTGTGAATTACTCATATAACATTGATCTGAGGTGAATGAGGTTCAGCAATTTCCCAAAATCTTTTTACTTGCTATTTTGAGAGTCTAATGACCATGGTGTTTTATATTTCTGAATTTGTTCTTAAGTTCCTAAGTTTCTTTGCACCTTATTTTGTGGTACCTAAAATAAAATGTTCCATATTCGAAACTTTTTTTTTTTTGGAATGGTCCTACTTTTTTATTTTAAAAATATTTTATTTTCCCCAATTACATGTAGAAACAATTTTTTAATATTTAAAAATATTTTGAGTTCCAAATTCTATCCTTCCCCCCCTCCTTCTTCCTCCTTGAAGATGCTAAGTGATCTCAGTCATTTATTGGCTGTGAGATACTGGGCAAATTACTTAACCTAACTTGCCCCAGTTTCCTCATCTGTAAAATGAGCTGGGGAAGGAAATGGCAAATCATTCTAGTATCTTTGCCAAGAAAATCCTAAATGGAGTTGTGAAGAGTTAAGCATCTGGGGGCAGCTAGGTGGTGCAGTGGATAGAGCACCAGTCTTGAATTCATGAGGACCCGAGTTCAAATCTGGTCTTAGACACTTAACACTTCCTGGCTGTGTGACCCTGGGCAAGTCACTTAACCCCAGCCTGGGGGGAGGGGGGGGAGAGAGTTAAGCATCTGAACTGAATGGACTTAAAAGGTCAAATTCTAAATCCAAAAATCTTGCAAAAATCAGAATGACTTGACCTAATCAAAGGCAAACAGAAGTATATATTTAAAATAACATAATTTTGAAGGGACATTGATCTTTATTATATCTCCATAAAAGGGAATGTTCTTGCATGATGCTCAACTTTGATAGACTTTGCTCTTCTCAGCAATACAATGTTCTAAGACAATTCCAAAATACTTGTGAGATATCCACATTCAGAGAAAGAACTGTCTCTATACAACTCGAAGCATACTAATTTCACCTTTTTTTGAGGTTTTCTCTTTTTGTTCTGATTCTTCTTTCACAACATGACTAATGTGGAAACATGTTTAAGATTATTGTACATATAATATCAAAATCTTATAAAAGAAAATGTTGAAAACTATATTTACATGTATTTAGTAAAAATAAAATATTATTAAGAGGGAGGGGGGAAAGGGAATCTTCAAAAAAGAATAAAATGAACATAAACAAATGAATGTTTCTATCCCCGCTGAAACACAACTATGATGTGTGTGTGTATGTATGTGTGTGTGTGTGTGTGTGTGTGTGTGTGTGTGTGTGTGTATAAATGTATGTATGTATGTAAACTAAATGGTTGGATGAATCACAGAATTTCAGAGTAGTAATTCAGCCAACCATTTAGTTTGCCTTTATTTGGAAAAGAACACCTATTATAGTATTCAACCTGAGAAGTCATCATCTAGTCTCTGCTGGAAGATCTTCAATGAGGAAGAATACACTGTCTCTTAATAAATTCTATTTCACTATGTGGAAGTTTTAATTGGTAGTATAATCCAGGGTTCAAGTTTGGGCATTTGTATATGATTCTTCTGCTTGACAAAGATAATGATTATTTGACACCTTTTGCCTGTTATAAGAGACAGAATTTTTCTTTTTCTGGATTTCAAATACAAGGGAAGACACACATTTCCATACTCTCTTTAGAGAAAGGTCCCTGGAGAATGAGAAAGATTTTTGGGAAGAAACTGAGAGATAGAGAAGCTGGTGCCCCAACATGTATCTATTTCCAATTTGCTCACTAGAAACTTCAGAGAATTTCCTTTTGGGAAAAATTGGAGACTGTCTCTCTTTATGTCTCTCTTTTTCTCTGACTTTATCTCTATATCTTTGTCTTTCTTTCTGTATCTCTGTAACTGTCTCTCTATCTCTATCTTCCCCTGTCTATCCTGTGTTTTCATTTAAACATTTATATACAGCTTTGGTCTTTTCATCAGGAATATTTGGAATCTTTTTTTCTTCATTAAAGCTATGTTTTTTCCTCCTATAGAAATTACTCAGTTTATCTGAATAAGTCATGCTTGACTGTGTCTTTATCCTTTGCCTTTTGGGATACTGTATTCCCAATTCTCTACTTCTTTATGAAATGATGGCAGCTAAACTATGTATTATCCTGACTGATGAGCCACAGTTTTTGTTTTGGTATTTTTTTCAGGAGGTAACCAATGATTTCTTTTTATTTTAACTTTGCTATCTGGTTCTAAAAGATCTGGTAAGTTTTCTTTTATGATTTCTAGAAATATGATGCTTAAGCATTTTTCTTTTTTGATCATAGTGTTCAGATACTGCAATGATTTTTAAATACCTTTCCTTAGTTTTCCAGGTAAATCATTAAATAAAATGATTAAATTAATAATAATAATGATAATAATAATAATAAAATTAAATTAAATGCTTTATGCTTTTTTTAGTCAGTCTTTTGTCTTTATTTTGATATTTCTTGTTGTCTCATGGAGTTATTAACTTCTTTTGATCCATTTTTCAGTGGTATGGTGCTTGTTTAACCATTGTTAAATTGTCTATTAATTTTATTTCCAGTTCTTTCCTTCATAGCTCTCAAGTTTTTGTACAATTTTTCATTTTTTATTTTAACACTCAATTTATTTATAAAATCACTTTATTAATTTCCCCAGTTGCATGTAAAATATTTTTGTTATACATGTACATTCATTTTTTGCATATGTCTATATGGTTCATGTTGGAAGAGAAAAATCAGGACAAAATGGAAAAATGAGGGGAAAAATGGAAGAAAGGGAAAAAAGTTGAAAATAGTATGTATTGATCTATATTCAGTCTCCATAGTTCTTTCTGGATGTGGATAGAGTTTTCCATCCAAAGTTTGTTGTGATTTTTTTGGATCAATGAACCAATAAGAAAAACCAAATCTATCATAGTTGATCATCACACCTTCATGCTATTGCATTTCCTTGTTCTGCTTGCTTCACTCAACATCAGTTCATATAAATCTTTTCAGGCCTTTCAAAAATTAGCTTATTAAAAATTTTTTTTATAGAACAATAACATTCTATTACTTTTATATATCATAACTTATTCAGATATTCTGCAATTGATGAGTATCTTACTCATTTTCTAATTACTTGTCACCACAAAAAGAGCTGTTGCAAACATTTTTGCTATATGGGTCCTTTTCCCTCTTTTATGATATCTTTGGGATATAGATCCAGTAGTGACACTACTGGATCAAAGGATATGCACAGTTTTTATAGCCTTTGAGCATAGTTCCCAATGGTTGAATCAGTTCACAACTCCACCAACACTAGTCTCAGTTTTTCCACATTCTCTCCAACATTTATCATTATCTTTTCCTGTCATGTTAGCCAATCTGATAAGTGTGAGATGGTACCACAGAGTTCTTTTAATTTGCATTTCTCTAATTAACAGTGATTTAGAGTACTTTTTCACATGACTATAGATGGCTTTAACTTCTACATCTGAAAATTGTTCATATACTTTAAAAATTTATCATTTGGGGGAATGACTTGTATTTAAAAATA